>NC_081155.1:14636149-14943649 GCF_012432095.1 Onychostoma macrolepis
TGTGAAGTCTTTTGAAAGAGTCCCATAAAAGTAAGTTTCACAAGTGCAGGACAGCGGCTGTGTCCAGGCTTACAGGCTGATCACCACTGAATGACTACAATCTCAATATTGATCTGCTGTCCAATGAGGCGAGACTGAAGGCTTGAACGTTAGGAGCTATGAAGTGGAAAACTGTCAGCATCTGTTGAATGACCGGGTCAAAGTGAGTGTGAAGTACTTGATTACAGTATCTGGCAATTTCTTTTTACAAGACCATAGTGATGGGTTAAGAAATAAAGCTGAAATGGCAATATGCAAACACAGATCTGTTTTTAGTAAAATTAATATAATTAACATCTAAGATAAATATTGGTCACACTTTACAATGAGGTTTCATTTGTTAAAATTAGTTAACTACATTGGTAAACAATGAAAGCATAGATTACATTTTAATGTTTTAATGTTTCAACATTTACTAATACATTATTGAAATCAAAAACTGTAGCTAATAGTATAAAAATACCATAATATGTTAGCAGATATTTGGGAAACATGCTAAGTTCACATACTTCTTTCTCTGAAAAACAATGCTACGCCTGATATTCTACTTTGAAATGCATGTTACGTATCAGAATGTCTGACTTTGTTTTGGTCCTTATGATTCCTCCCACTTCCAATTTACCCAATCGTATTTCAACACCCTGAGTAGCCAGTTGGCAGAAAGGGAAGCTTGCTGCATACATGGAAGCCAACAAACGAACTGGGTCAGAGATTGCAAATTCAACCCAACCTAAAAAGCTCTGGCATCCATCTAAATAACCCTATGCACAGAGTCATATTAAAATGTGGATAAATCAGCGCATCAACTTACAGTATAACGATAACTATGAAGATAACTAGCGTCCACAACCTCCGACAATATCGTATGTTTTTTCCTAAGCGCACATGGGCTTGTCGCTTTAAATTGGCTGTCAATGTTTTTATCGTACATCAGCTAGAAAAAAAATCTCACTGAAAGTGATTCCAAGGATATTGTTTCTTTGTGTCCGCGGTAGTGTGGACTCTTCTATTCTTTAATACTGAGAATCTTTTAAAATAGAGAGATTTAAACAACTATATTTTATCGCTATCTTTATAGTTATTGTCCTTGGTGTGAACAGGCCTTAAGGTTTGACGCCTTCTGTTTTCCATTGCACGTGTTTTTGTTGCATGTCCTCAATCTGGCAACCCACGTAAGATTGAAAAAAACAAAAATAAACATTGCAAAATGATGTCCAGTGACTTTGTCGCTTGCAAATTGTTTTCACTGTGAAAGCCCTTTCACAACGCCTCTGTTCCCCCCAACAGCACACACCTCACACTGCTATAAAGCAAAAATGTCTACAGCTGGTAAGCACAGCTTGGTTTTTATTCCAGTTTTGCAACACGACTTTACTGACAGAATGTCATCTTCATAAAATAAAGGGATATAGATTATTATATGAGTTTATTTTGGTGCACTGTGGGACTGGCTCTGGTTATTTTCTCTTCTGAGTTGCGGAGATCGTCACATAATGGCCTTGAACTGTTTCGGCTGAACGCCGCTGTCAACTCGTAACGCTCCACTGACGACAGCATCAAAGACGGCTAAAGATGCTACGCAGACAACAGAGAAAACTATGGCTATAGAGGAGAAAGTGAATAGGGCCAGAGAAAACCGCACACATCACTCAATCCCCACTTTACAGACATTTAAAAAATATCTCAAGGGACTTATGCTGTATGTAAAATGCTATGCATATACATTTGAAGTCGTTTGCAAGTCATGGGCTGCCTAGGTTCTCAAGGCTGAAAGCTTTCAAAGTGATAGCTTGATAAAACAGACCACTCGTCCTCATTCTGTCCTCAAAGAATGATGCCAAAGTCGCACAATTGTGTAAAACAATGGTGATTGTATGCATTTGAGCACAAAGCTACATACCTGCTACTATTGATTTTATTCAGTCAAGTACCAATTCATCAGAGGCTAAAGTCTGTTAGCGCATGTGTGTAGGACCGCTAACCAGCATTAATTGTGTACCTGGGAAAGAGCATGAAGGATGTTTTCAGACTAGCAGCCAAATCTTTCAATTCACCCGTTGCCTCCTCTATCTGTTTGCACCGCTGTGAGGTTATCAAGCCTGGTTAAGGAGACACTTAAACTTCATGTTGCTTAAGTGAATGAAAATGCTCTCATTATTTACTCACCTTCATGTCGTTCCAAACCCATATGTTGTTACTTTTTTCCATGAAACACAAAAGAATATTGTTGATGAATTTTTACATAATGACAGTGAAAAATTCCAAACTTTAAGAAGTGATACACTATTATTGAAAAGTTTAGATGGGTAATATTTTAAAGTCTCTTATGCTCACCAAGGCTGCATATGTATGATTAGAAATACAGTAAAAACAGTAATATTGTGAAAAAGGTGTTTTCTATTTGAAAATATAATTCATTGCTGGTGGAAAAGCTGAATTTTCAGCATCATTACTCCAGTCTTCAGTGTCACATGATCCTTCAGAAATCATTCTCATGTTGATTTGATTTATTTTTACTTTTACAGTCAAAAATGCTTGTGCTGCTTAACATATATTTGCTGTTATACATTTAATTAAAGGTTTAATTGATGAAAATATATATATATTTTTTTAAATACACATATTTATTATGGTGTATTATGGTGTAAAAGTTTTCAATTTAATCTATGCTAGCTGGATAAAAATATTAAATAAAAAATACTGACTTTTTATAATTATTTTTTTCCACAAATATTTTTGAAAGGGATGTCAATGGGAAAAAGATCATTTTTGTGTTAAAGCATCCAGTGTTTCTTGATGTCCCAAACAAATTTTAGAACTTGAAATTTCCTATTAAAAATTAGCAACCTTCATCTCATGATGAAAATATTCACTTTCCAAACCCTGTGCTTTTCTTTTTAACATGGACTATGTGGCTCTCCAAGTTTAAATAAGGAGATATGAATGACATTTAAGAGATACCGCTGAAAATATTACCTCTGAATAATGACTTAAATGTCAATTTGTTCCTCATACAAAGCTAGATTATTTAGATTATGATATTATTAATAATACATTTGTATGTATTCACCTGTTTCTCTCCATCAAGTGACTTCTCAAAGCTATGACTCAGTGCCTTGCACTGCGGTCTGCTCTAGTTGGGAGGCTCTCAGCAGCCTTTGCTGCAGAGCCGCCGGTGTCTTCAAATGCCACTTTGCATCCATCAGCAGCTCAGTGGGCAAGAGGAATGTAAATTTCAAACCAGAGAAGTGGGAATTAGGAGACAAAATACATGTAGGGGCAGATAAAAAAGGAAAGAGGCAGGGATAAAGCGCCCACATTTTGATTGCATTGAGCAGGCTCTTCTGCTCCACCTCTTTCATGCCTTTCTGCAGCTGGACAGTTTCTCTCTCCTCCTGAATCTAAGCAGTCATGTACTGTATGCCTGAAAATGCATTAACTAATACCATTGACTGAAATTCAAAACCATTGACTGTTTTGTTCAGTCTTCATAAATCAATGTGAAACACACAAAATTGAATTAGGTGTTAATTAACACGTTAACTGTTTACATTTTTTTTCTTTCTTTCTCACTTTTCCTCCCCATAATCATAATTTAGTTTGTTTTCTAGTACAGTGACAGTAAAAAAGCTATAAACACATATAAAAACACAATATAAAATTATTTAATTTAGGATAACAATATTAACATTTTTCCTCACACAGAATAAAATGCATTGAAAAAAATTAATTGACAGACATTTTTAATGCTTCAAAACATTTCTATTTCAACTATCATCATGGTTTCCACAAAAATATTAAACAGAACAACTGAATCTTTTGAACACTCATAATAATAAGAAATTATTTTATTACGTTTATGAAATTATATTAAATTTCTCGAGCATCAATTCACCATATTAGAATGATTTCCGAGGGACCCTGAATGGAGTAAAGGAAAAATCAGCTCATCAATGACATTTTTAATATATCTGTACAATATAGACAGAAAGCATTTTATTTGAAATTTTAATAATATTTCACAGTGTTACTGTTTTTACTGTATTTTTGATCCAATAAGCCTTGCTGAGCATAAGAGATTTCTTAAAAAAAACTTACCCAAACTTTTGAATGGTAGTGTCATCATATTTGGGACTCCTTGGCATCAAAAGTTTGAAAGCATCTGATCTAGAACACCCAAGTACTCAGTATTTTCTGCTGTACTGCTGTAGAAGTTGGTTTGAAATCTCTTATGGTACTGTAGATGAGTGTGAAGACTCAGAACTCAGCAGTGCTTGGCTAACCACAGAGTGCAACAGTCCCCCAAGAAACCCTTTCTCTTTCTATCTGTCCAGCCTGCGGTGTATGGTAATATATTTTTCTCTTCTCTTGATCCCTCACGTCTTCTGTGCTTTTTGTAGTTTGTTTATTAATTTGGGCCTTTATTTTGGTTTCTTAGTCAATGTTGTGTGTCTTGTGACAGCCATTTTATTTTGGGTTGTTGCTGCTGAGTTTTTCTTAATCTTTTTAGGTAGGAACAATATTTCAACCCTCCACATGTGAAATCCATGTGCTCCTAATAAGCAGACAAAACAAAATAAAAAGAATTCTTTAATCAGTCAGCGAGTTGTAATGTTTACAATAATTAATGCAAATGTGTTATTTAGCCTAGGGCATCAAGTCAAACACATTTCCCCCCAATCTCAATAAATAATAACAACATTGCGGACCCCCCAAGACATGAGTCAAATCAAGCCCTTTTTTCACAGTCCTACCCTTAAATACAGTGGATCAGAGAGTTGAAATTGATTTACCTGTTCAAATTAAATTCCCCTGTATCCACGCAACTGTGAAATTAGCTGTAAGTGCACTATACAAAAATAGTGAAAACAGAAAAGGTTACCATAGCACCTCATAAGAATTACGCGGCTCCAGTGGATGTGAGTGTCGCGCACAGCAAATGAGCTCCTGCAGGTGGCACAAATGAGAAGAATAAAGCTTTCCTCAAGTAATCTGTCATGGCTTTGATAGTACATATGGTATACAGATGATTGTTTACTCACCTTCATATTTAAGTCTAATGTTGAAGCAGATGGGCTACAACAGCACATCGGATGCCAGCCCTGTCAGCTAAGAACAGGAAACTGAGGCTACAAATTGCACGGGCTCAACAAAATTGGACAACAGGAGATTGGAAAATGGTTCCCTGGTCTGATGAGTCTCGATTTCTATTGCAACATTCAGATGGTAGGATCAGAATTTGGAGTAAACAACATGAAAGCATGGATCCATCCTGTTTTGTATCAACAGATCAGGCAGTGGTGTAATGGTGTGAGGGATATTTTCTTGGCACATTTTGGGCCCCTCAGTACCAATTGAGCACTGTTTAGACACCACAGCCTACCTGAGTATTGTTGTTGACCATGTCTGTCGCATTATGACAACAGTGTGGCTACTTCCAGCAGGATAATGCACCATGCCAAAAGCTCAGATCATCTCAGACTGGTTTCTTGAACATGTCACCAGATCTCAATCCAATAGAGCACCTTTGGGATGTGGTGAAATGCGAGATTCACCTCATGGATGTGCCGCCAACAAATCTGCAGCATCTGTGTGATGCTTTGGGCTAAAATCTCTAAAGATTGTTTCCAGCACCTTGCTGAATCTATGCCACAAAGAATTAAGGAAGTTCTGAAAGTAGAATCAGGTCCAACACGGTACCAGGAAGGCGTACATAATAAAGTGGCCGGTGAGTGTATGCTACACTGAATATAAAAGATCAAAATGACTCCTTCCCCTAAAACTGTCTTTTATTTTCGCTCAGAGTTCAGCAGAAACTGAGGCTTGATAAGCAATCACGATCTCACAACTTCCTCCAAATTACAGAGTCTCATTTATAATTCACATCGTTAGTGGGAGAAATCCAAACAGCTTCGCATTTTGTTGTCTGAGCGTGGCAGCGCGGGCTGCGTCTTATTTATGAGTGTCGAGTATGCGCAGATGTGTGTGTTCGTGTGTGAGCGCGTTCCACTCTGCTCTTTTAAGACGGGAAGTGTGTCTCATTCATGAAAGATTCATCCCCTCTTTGAGAGGATTTAGCACTTTTCTGCTTCACCCCAGCATACTTTGCATTGTTTATAAAGGAATATGCTTTGTGCTGGGCTTTTCAAAACCGAGGCTGCTTTGGCACTTTTACAAAAGGCACAATATAAAACTTCACCCCTTATTCATTCCTTCTTTCTATGCTTCTTCTTTTTTCCTCTAGTTTACAACCAAAGGAGCCTCTAAAGGAACCTCAAAAGGTTGCTCTGTGCCACCTGGTTGAACAAAAAGGGCCAAAAAGCAGAACCAAGCCAATCAATGACTGACAAAAGGTGGATTTTGTTTCCTCAGCACAAAGCTGAAGTGCGTCACTGAGGCCAGTGTTTTTACTTGGCCTACACAAATATAAGGCCACATTTGAATGGCTCTGACCCATTCGTGTAGGTTACCCTCTAAATGTTTGGAACAGAGTGAATTTTATAATCAATATTTAAGTGTATTCCACTTCAATTAAATGTAATTTACTTTTACAAAATTTTAAAATAAAACACTTGGAATATAAAACAAAAAAGCGATTGAAATTGCTCTTTAAAGAAATAATTAAAACAAAAATGAATATTTGCTGAAAATTTATTCACCCTCAGGCCATCCAAGATGATTTTGTTGTACAACCCCACACACAGAAGATAATTCCGCAAAAAGCTGCAATTCCAGGTTTTCAAACAGAGATGGCAACAAAGAGGCAAAACTTACGGACTGCAGCTTTAAGGCAACCAGTTTTAGCAGATTTTTGAGTTTTCTCAACTTGTTGTTTTAAGTTTATACAACAAAAAGTTGAGAGAACTCAAAAATCTGCTGAAGCTGGTTGCCTTAAATTTTTAAGTTTACTCAATGTTTTTTAATTTTTAATTTTACAGTGTATTTTAGCCAGAAGCGATGGTTTAAAAAGTTCACAAGAGATTAACTGATGGACTAGAGTTGTGTGGATTACTTAAGGATCATTGTGATGTTTTCATCAGCTCTCATTCTGACGGCACCCATTCACTGCAGAGGATCCATTGGTGAGCAAGTGATGTAATGCTAAATTTCGCCAAATCTGTTCGAATGAAGAAATTAACTCAACTATATCTTGAATAGCCTGCAGGTGAGTTCATTTTCATCAAATGTTCATTTTTGGGTGAACTATTCCTTTAAAAGGTTAATATTATGGGTGCCGCTAGGGGTGGTCACTTTGTCTTTGATGTGTTTATGTCTGGTGTCTTTATCACTAAACATTCAGATCTTTTGCTCTTATCTATGAAAATTAAACTGAAAATGAATGTTGTGTCTGCACTATTGTGCCACTCTTTTAATAATTAAAACAAATTCCTGCTTTTATTCAAGGTTGGCAAAAACATATACCAACTGCATTTGTTGCAAGTCACTGGTGTAAGATTTTCAAATGAATGTTTGAAACGTTCAAATGAAACCTATGCCACCACAAATTAATACCCAGTTCATTTCAAGTGAATGTCTAACTCTAAACCAATTTATTCAAACTAGACTTCACAGCAAAATGACTTCTTCAAGTGAAAAACAACTCTAGAATTTATGAAAAGCAGAATAACTTCAAACAGACACCTGGTGTACGTATGAGTCACTGTTTTGATTCTGACTGCATGTGTCAGACACACTCTACCTGATAATATCCTCTTGATTGGTCATTTTAAGCTAATGGCCACAGGCTCTTTCATTGGTGAATGCTTTAATCCCTGTCGGTGGCAAATTAGTCCGATGCACAGGAGACCAGACACACAGCTCTGTAACTACAGATGGTAACTCCTTGACGGAGAGACATTATTACAATGATAATACTTTGAAAATGCCTTCAAGCATACGAATAAGGCTTCTCTATTTGCTATTTCAATGAATCTGTTGACTGTCTTGACACTGGCTAATTTACAAACTCATTTGCTAGGATCAGAACGGTCAACATGATCTCGCTATAGTCGCATCAAGTACATGTAGACAATTCCATTTATGTATACAAAGTCTATCTTTTAGATAAATATGCAAGCGTTATATAAATTACTTCAGGTCCAGAAAAAAAAAACAAAAAAAAAAACCACAGCAAAATAAACAGATATATAAACATATAGGCCTATATTTAAATTTAGCATCTAACTAGAAATAAATTAATATAAATGAATTGCTACATAAATAAATAATTTTGTGTAATATATTCCTGATGTGCTCTGGATAGACAAAGATGTGTCTTAATTTGACACATGCATGGTTTCATACAATCTAGCTCGTGAATCAGAAGCTCTAAGGTCAGAATAATAGAAATTGATGTAATTCACTTGGCTGATGTGTTCAATGTGTGCAAGATCATGTTCAATTAAGATGTAATTGGTTAGCGACTCTCTGTTCCCTTGGGGGTCAACTCCATTTAACACTTCATGCTTTAAATAATGTAATAATTGCATTAGACTTTCAGCTCCAGCCACATTTACGTTCCAACAATTACTTGGTACAATGCGTACGCACTGTCTCCATTTTGTTGCCATTAAGAACTCCCAATGAACTTACGGCTTCAGTCCATGAGTTTATCAAAAGCCAACGATGGCTGAAAAACGTGATGTTAATAGAGGTAGGATGTCACTGACCATATCGAGAAATGAGACTTGTGGATGAAGCCACATTCACAGTTTTAACAATAATGTTGCTAATAACCTTTTATTGCATGGCTTCTCAGAATAAAGAAAAAAGCTACGAAGAAGAACTAATAAATTAACTAAATGATCTGTGGAGTATTATCTGAAATCAATTAAAACAGAAGCACTGGAACAGATGTTTTTTGTTTTGTTTGTAGAAATCAATAATGCCTATATTCAATGTAAACGGCATATAAGACACACACACACACACACACACACACACACTAACTACAGTTTTAAATATATCACATTTAGGATGTATAAATTATCAATCAATTTTAGGCCAAAAGTCATTTGAGGATTTTTCAAATTTTGCCTTCACACCTTCCAAGATCATCAAAAGACTCCCTCAGACAATCATCCTTTCTTGTCATTTAAGCTGGGAGAATCGCACAGAGATGATTAAATAATATATCCACTATCAATATAGTTCATATTCTGGGAACATGGGAACATGAAGACGAAATAAAATCCTGTAGATGCTGCAGTAATAGAGGAAAAACAATGCAATGTACAGTAAAAGTTATTTTTCAGTAACATAAATACACTATGCATTAAATACCAAAATGTAATTTATCAAATATCAATCCAAACCTGGATAGCACCACTATAAACAAAAGGGAAATTATTCTCCCACATGTTTTATTCTGAGGGCTGAGAATCAGTGATCAAACTGAGCACACTCAACCGCCTGTCACTTCTACCTTCACCACCAAACTTGATATGGCACGTTCTCGCTGTTTACGATTTTTTAGTTGCTCACACCAAAGGCCTAAAATTAGGCTTTAGCTGAACTTTTTCTTCATTAGTTTAACCAACCTTTAAAATAGAGTTTGTCTGACAGAATGGAAGTCAGGGAAAAAAGGATGTCTTCAGAGAAACGCCAGATGCATGCTAAAAGTGCCTGGATAGACCTTTGATCTTTGCCATCAAATAATCTGAACTAAAAGATGGAAATCATAATCTGTGCAGATGAATGTCTATGCTCCTTGGAAGCCTCTCACAAATATTACGCTCCCCTCCCAAACACGAAACCAGTGTGTGAATGTTTTCATAAACAAATCATAATTTATTAATGCAAAAGTTAAATTTGCTTTAAATTTGATAATATATAATATAAATATCAAATATTAAAATTATATTATGAATATATGACCCTTATCTGCACACATAGTGTGTAGTGAATGAGACTCAATGCACCTCCACAAAATCCCGGAAAGTATGTGATTGTGGCTAATAATTGCAAGAGAATCAAATAACATTACTGTAAAGTTTCAATCAATGGGGCAGATTGCAGTGCTGAGTGATCGGAATAAGAAGCAGACTTGGCAGAGACGAGATGGCGCATGAATAGAATTATTATGGCCAAGACATTGATTTCGCATTCAAGATGCCTACAGAACAAGAAAATCTTGAGATTTTTCAGACACCTTCTTTTAAAATAAAACTATGATTTCTGCTCAAGCAGCTATTTTTTAGAACATGAAAAAGATGCATGTATTTCTTCCTAAGGCAACTGCCAAATAACTTTTGCCATTTGAACAGGCAAAGCAGAATTCCCTGTTCATGTATTCAAACCATGATATACTTTCTTTTGCAATATATTTTTTAATTCATTAAAATAAACAATTATTTTTATTTTTATGTTTTTATTTTATTTTATTTCACCCAAAAGCAAAAAGTGCTATCTTTTACTCACTCCCATTCAAAAAAGAAGACATTTCCCAAAATGTCCAAGCTGCTCTTTTCCATTTCCATCCCCATAAACGAAAACTTCACAGAGGTACTAAAGTAGGTAGGTTTTCAGACTTTCGTCATAATTAATGCTGACCTGGAGAAAAACAAATCTGATCTATGACATTCATAATGGTATGCTGATTCTCTTGGCAGGTAAGTGTTTCACAAGGAGCCTGCATTACAGCCCACTCCTGAGAAGCTTACAACAAGGGTTTTGATGATTAAACAGATGGGAAATAATGGCTTGTGGTATAAAACAGCAGTAGCATAATAAAAGATATAAGAGCACTTCATCAGAGCAGAGGAGATCAGTTTCTGCTTTCACAGAGAGCTTCTCCGAAGTTTGAAACACTCTATAACTTTAAACAGATAAATATAATAGCTCTCGCCTCCGAATGGACATACTAAAGAATGTGTTTCTACTGAAGCCCTATGGATGTTAACCTGCTCTGTGAAGGGCTTATAAGATTCGCTGTGGCTGCAAAATTGCATCATTAGATTGCATCATGCAACAGAATTGCTCTGCTCCTGGCGCATATGGAAGTGTGTGTGTGTGTGATGGTGTTTGTCAGGGGGTTGAATGAGGTGAGCAGGTCTGACTTTGTCTGACTAATCATAAAAAATGTGAGGATGTATAAGGGAGCGTACAGATGTGCCGCCCCACTGACTGTGTGTGTCTGTACTAGTCTGAAGTCTCACAGGACTGGCAGCTGCAACCCTCCCACAGAGACAGAGAGTAAAGCATGCTGGGAATCAGATCATATAGAAAATGAGTGTCAGGTGTAGATGACTTCAGTGTGTTCTTGACAAATTGAGGGTGGGAGGCGTCTGATGTTCATCTGCACATTATTTTGCAGACGGGTTCATTTATGATGCTTTAGAGTGTGAAATCCTTTTTTTAAAATAGTCATCAGTGAATAACATCTCATGCAACTCTATTATGGAACATGATTACATAGCAGTGATAAACAATGGCTGTAATTGAAATATCATTCACTGGAATTATTTGCAAGGGTTTATATTATACATAGCAGAGTGCTTCAGCAATATAATACTGTCATGTTTGTCTGCTACACAATAAAGTAGTTTATGTACTGTGTAAATTACTATCAGGTAGACCTACATGTTGTTGCAACTATCCCACTACTGGGGTGAGCTGTAATATCAGTGGAAAACATTGATGATTTAGTTATTTATATTTTCATTTATTGTACTTGTACTAATCAAATGTACTTGTTATGCCATCCCATATCATGTAAGGTGGATGAAACGTACTTTAATACAGTTAAATATTCTATACTGCTCTTAATGAGCTAGGCTATTATTAAGTAAATGCAGAAAGTACTTTAATAAAGGTACAAATAATACCAAATTTAAGCAAGATTAAACATCTTGCCATTTTGCATCATGCATATACTATATACAATGTTGCTTTACAATAAACAATGCTAAAATTCAACATTACTTGTTACTTTTGAGACCATCAGTGAAATCTATGTTTTTTTTTTTAAATGTAGTGGAGTAAAAATTCAGGTGTTATGTTTTAGAATGTAAGTTTCCAAAAACACAAATAGCCTACTCTGCAAATTACACTTGACAACTCGGGTAACTCAGTAACTAGTGTCTTATATATGAAACAGAACATGCTGATTCATAGAACTTTTTTAATATATTGATTAACGTGATCTGAAAACAACTTATAAACCAGACATGAAATGATATCTTTTAACGGTGCTTTTCATTTTTGTACAGGATTGTGATTTCACTTATCTGCTCAAGATGTTTTTTCACTGACACAAAAAGTGGTCACTGTTCACATAGCCTATAAACATTTGCTTTTGATCAGTTTTCCTGCTGCACAAAAACCGTTTTGAATCACTGAACCGAGCGGAAAATGTACACAGACACAGCAAAAGGGCAGATATGAGGAAAACGAAATAAATCTGATAAACACAAAGTTTATTTGTCCTGTTTTCATTTTCTTCTTTTGTGCAACTTTGAGTTCTGTGTGCTAATGGACTGGGGAAATAGAAAGGGCCAAAGTTCATTGTGTATATATAATGTGCTACATGTTGCATAATCAAAATTCAGAGGGTAATGGAGTAACGCGGTACCTCACATTTGGCAACATAAAACAGACAAGTTGTTGTTTTTTTCCAACTAAGTAAAAGCCTCAGCTTTTGTGTACACAGGCAAAACGGGAACATTTGGTATGATTATAGAGCATGTTTGGCTGCTCCTTCCTGTCTTGTTTTTTTCTACCAAAAAATATGCTTTTCAATATATTCCTCAAACTCTAGACAAGCAGTCTCACTAAGGGTCACAAGGTCCTAATTTACAAAGAAATTACTGCTTTCAACCTTATGTTCTTTTTAACATCTGAGAGCTCCTCAAGGCCAGCAATACTTTTTCTACTTTTCCTAATCTAATGACATTGACAACTTATATTAAGAACATGGACAAAAGCATTAAAATACTCTTTTGAGACACCAGGTATAACAGAAAATGGCATGCTGCTTTGTGATACAACAAATGAATAACTATCAATCAAGATGTTAAAGCTTGGATAGTTAGCATGTTAGCACAGATGGAAAAGGAGAATATACATCAGAATTACATGGCATACATCAAGATTTTTCAAGTTTTTCCACCGGAACCTACTGTATGACTTTAGAAGATATGGAATATATTGCACTGGTTGCATGGATTATTTTAAGGATCTTGTTATGGTGCTTTTTGGAGACAACACTCATCCACTTTTCCCCTTGAATGACCCCTTGAAATGTCCAACAATTCCTGTACAAAACATAATGTACACTGTACACTTATGTACACTCAAAAATACACAAAAATTGTACCTTTCTGAGTTTAACAGCTTGTCCTTTAAGTCAATTTGCATTTATTTCTATAGTGCTTTATACAATACACTGCCCCCCCCCCCCAAAGCAGCTTCAGAGTAATAAACAGGAAATAACATTGTGAATGTTGCAAAATTGATAACTTTTGAAATCAATTTCAGCTGTGAAGCAGCTGTAAAGAAGACTATAGAGCTACACTCTCAGTAATGTGCAGGTTTTTGTTGATGCCACGGATCATATTAAGGGGTGCTGGCAGATCAAGGTTTGTTCTTGGTTTGATCTGCCATAGTTCATGGGAATGTGTTTATGTTTTTTTTTAATAGTGACGGGAAGGGTGGGGGTGCGGGTGAGGTTTAAAGGTAGACTCAACTGGTTTTATTTTCAAACTTGTATTTTGTAATATTATGCAGTAATTCTGTTCGATAACTGACCTTAATATTCTGAGTTGTAATATTAATGGCCTAAATGGCCCTCACAAACGTACAGGTTTTCTGGATTTTTTGCGAAGAAGAAAGATTGATATAGTGTTACTATACTTTTTTCTCTGTTTTGTCAACCTATCTCTTGAAATTTTCGGATTTTTTAAATTGTATTGGTGCAGATACGAATTCTGTAATGTTGCATATCCTAGATAGATCTGGACCAAAGGAATCACACTCTCAAGCTTTTTGTTCAGACAAACTTCGGCAATGTGTAACCTCATCCTAACTGGTTGGTGTTTATTAAATCCTTCTGCTAAGTCTTTCACTTTGTTTTCTGCTACTCATAAATCCTATTCGTGAATTGACTATATTTTCATTTCTACTTCTTTAGCTGCAGCTGTTCGTGATGCCGATATCTGTTTCTTATCTCTGTCGGATCATGATGGAAATTTGTGCACATTATCTTTGATCCGTCGGCCATCTCGTGCAACTAGATGGTGATTTAACACTAAATTGTTACAGGATGAAAACTTTGCAGTCAATTCAGAAACAAATCTGAGCAGACACAAAAAGATAGTTGAACTGGAATCACAGCTCCAGAATCTGACTAGAGATAATAAACGTTGTTTCTCAGTCAATACACTCAGTAAAATCATGGTGGTTAGGTCCGAACTCAATTCATTACTGAGATCCAGGGCAGAATTCCTGATTCAAAGATCCAGGCAGAATTACTATTTTCAAGGGAGTAGACCAAGCCACCTTTTAGCTCTAAGATTACGCAACAGTGAAAAGTTTGCTAAGATTTCAGCAGTGAAATCCCAATCTGGGCTCATTATGACAGACCCAAAAGACATTAATATCGCCTTCCACTCTTTTTACTCTAACCTCTATACTTCTTCTGCTGATGGTGACCCTGACTCTTTTGCATCTTTTCTGTCCAACCTTGATTCACCTAGACTGTCAGATTCAGATTCGGAATACCTGGCTGAAGCGATCACTCTTCAGGAGCTGGAGTCAGCAATCCGATCTATGAACAAGGGGAAATCCCCAGGCATAGATGGTATTCCAATCAAATTGTATACTACTTTTTGGTCAGATTTAGGCCCACTCATGTTAGATATGATAATTTTTTCAGTTACTCAAGGCTTATTTTACCCATCTATTAATATAGCTGTTATTTCTCTCTTGTTAAAAAAAGATAAAGATCCGACTTCCTATTCTAGATACCAATCACTTTCTTTGATAGGGACTGATGTTAAATTATATGCTAAAGTACTATCTCGTCGTCTAGAGAAATTTATGAACAGGCTAGTTCATCATGACCAAACAGGATTCATTAAATCTCGCTCAGCTTCGGATAACTTATGCAGGTTATACCATATTATGAATTATTATAAACAAATAGTTCGTCCTCCCCTTACGCAGTATTATCTCTAGATGCGATGAAAGCTTTCGACCAGCTAGAATGGAACTATTTATGGGCGGTTCTACAGCATCTGGGTCTAGGATTGAGTTTCATAAATATGATAAAAGTTCTGTATGCCAATCCAGGAGCCACTGTTCTCACAGGTGCTGTTCGCTCTAACCCATTCTTTATACATCGAGGTACTCATCAGGGTTGCCTGCTTTCTCCTCTGTTATTTGCCCTATCCTTGGAACCCTTAGCTCAAGCGGTCCGACAGTCTGAAACTATTTCTCCCATAATTATACGGAATACTCCTCATCATATTTCTTTGTTTGCTGATGATATCTTATTGTTTTTGGAGAAGCCGTCACATTCTATTCCTCATGTGTTGAATTTATTTGACCATTTTGGATGGGTTTAAAATTAATTGGAGTAAGTCATGTCTACTTCCCCTCAATTCTAAAATTGATTCCATGTCCCTTTCTATATCTAATCCATTGGTTCAAAACGCAGATGTTTTTCCTTCCCTGCAGGAAATCCTCTCAAAAGACTATAATTTAAAATTTTCCAAAATTTTCCAAATACTAATTCTAGCCAAAGTATCCTCAGATTTGGAAAATTGAGGTGATTAAAATGAATGTTCTCCCACGTATTAATTTCTTTTCTTCCATGATTCCTCTCGCTCCACCGGTTGGCTACTGGAACAAACTTGATGCATGTGTCTCACGGTATATATGGGATGGGAAACATCCTCGTATTAAACTGACTACCTTACAACGATGTAGATGGAGGTCTTTCTTTCCCTAATTTTAGACTGTATGCTCAAGCCTTTTCTCTCCACCCTTTATCAGTTTGGTTTTATCCTGACGCTTCTGTCTTGGAGAGCAATTGAGGAATCTATTGTTTATCCGTATAAATTGAAGCATCTTGTTTTTTCGGGCGTTCCGCTTAGTAAGTGTAAATCTCGGTTTGGTCCCATTGTAACCCACCTCCTCTCCACATGGAGGGATGTTGAAAGACGTTCACAACTAGTTACAATATGGCATAGGCATTCGCCTATTTACCACAATAATAATCTTTTGTCAGGCAGTACTCCATTTCATTGTCCGCAATGGACTCATAATAAAGTAAACACTCTGGGAGATATCTATGATGATCTTAATGAGGAGGTGCATGTTTTATTTTCGGATCAGGTATGGGGTATGTTTAAATTGTCTTCTCAAAACCCTAATCACCAAATGATTCATTGGAAATTGCTGCATAGGGTTTACTTGACTCCATTGAAACGTTTTTATATGAATCTGTCGTCTTCTCTTAAGTGTAGTCTCTGTTCGCAAGGATCTTTAGGCACACTTTTACATTTTTTTTTGGGAGTGCCCCTCTCTCTCACCTTTTTGGACTCAGCTCTCACAGGACCTTTCATATTTGTTGGGTACTGAGATATGTTTGACTCCGTGCCATTTTTTCATGAATGACTTTTGGGACTTCACCTTTTCCGTCCAACAAAGATGTTTACTGTTAGCTGCTCTCACAGCAGGAAAAAAGTGTTAGTCAACCGTTGGAATCCTCCTCACATAATGGACAGACGAAGCTGGACGCTGTATTTGTTGGACATTATCTCGATGGAACTCTCAACTTCTCGTATACATGGATCTAATGTGAAAACTGTAAATTTATGACATTCAGCTTTTAATGTTGTGTCATCTTTTCTAAAATCTTTGTAAGAATGATTTGATATTTATTTATTTATCTATTAATATTAATTAATTTATTATTATTATTATTATTATTTATTTATTATTATTATTATTTTTAAGTCTACCGGGGGTGGGTTCTAAATTTGCACAGCTGCTTTTTGTTTTATACTATTGTTCCCAGAAGAAATTTCAATAAACAGTTGTTAACAAAAAAAAAAAAAAAAAAGTCTATAAGACTAACGAGCTACACAAAATTTTTTTACAAAATCTGTCACAGGACCAGTGCCTTTTCAAAAGGTACAGTTTTGTACCTTATAGGTACTAAGAGACTAATTTTACTAAGAGACCTTTTTTTTCTGAGAGTGTATTATTCAGCTGAATTCAGATTCAGCATTGAATCAATTTCATTCAATGGCAGTATCAATATTTCAAAGTTTAAAGAGACAACTTTGTACCTTATCTGTCCCTAAAAAGTACATACTACAGTACAGGATACTCATGTAAAGCAATATATACTATATAGCAACTCTCAGCTGCATGATAGTTTATATTGTCATAAAATTTCAACTGTATTATCACCCAGCTCTTAATATAAAATTGGATATAAGTATGTCCAACTGCTTGTATTATAGGTGCAATGTAAACTGCACACTGTGTAATTGCCCATTTCTAACTTGCTAAGGCATAAAAACATGGTAACCATTAACAATATACATGTGTATTGTTAAAAGTGCTATAATTTTAACATTACAGTATCTTAGATTAGTAATATACCCTTAAGGTACTACTAAACTTTTAGGGGTAAAAAGGGTACAAAGATAAACCTTTAAGAGTACTAGCACAGTGACTAGCCGTTGTACCCCAAAAGTTACATTTTTTTTTCTGTGCATGGTAAGAAACTTTGTTTAGAAACTTTTTTTAAATTCCAAATGTTAAGGTCCCAGCACAGGCAGATCTTGGTTCATCAAAGCTGATTTGACCAGAGAGAGGAAGGTTCTATAATGGCAACACATTTTCTGTCTGAGCTGGTGTGACACCTCGATTTAGAAGCCTGCTAAGAAATTCAAAAGGATAGTTCAGCCAAGTGTATCAAGGTGGGCTATTAGTGTGTGTGGGATGGTGTGTATGTGTATTTGTGTGTATGTGTGCACTTGCTACTTTGCAGACAGTGAAGCCTGAAATTTTCCATCAATCATCTGGCTGTGACCTGGTTGGGGCGGCATGGTGGATGTCAATAGCTCCGTCCGATAGCTCCTCCGGTAGCTGAAACAGATAAGTAATGGCAAAATCTTTTAATGGACACTGACCGCTGAGGCAGCCCTCAAACCCATCTGACAACAGCAGCTGCCTCCTTCATCAGATTAAGAGCTGGGTTTCTTATGATTGTAATTAGGGGTTTGCTTGCAGTTCAAGGAGTTTTGAAGATCGGAAAGATGTGTTTAAAAGTTTAAAATAGCTTAAAATATGAGAAACATATAACAGACTGTATATCTATATACATATACATATACACATACATAGTTTTGAAATAATTTAAAATGTAATTTATTCCTGTGATATCAAAGCAAATTTTTCAGCATCATTACTCCAGTCTTCAGTGTCACAGGATCCTTCATAAATCATTCTGATATGCTGATTTGTTGCTCAAGAAATATGTATTATTATCAATGTTGGAAGCAGTTGCCGCTTCATTTTTTGTGTGGAAACTGTGATGCACTACCATTCAAATGTTTTTTTTTTTTTTTTTAAGGAAGCAACGTACAAAAGATGTATATTTCAAATAAATGCTGTTTATATTTATTCATTACAACATCCTGAAAAAATGACCATGATTTCCACAAAATGTAGCAAAAACTGCTTTCAAAATGTATAATAAAAAGACCCATTAATAATTGAGTACCATCAATAATTAAACAGCAAATCAGCATATTAGAATGATTTCTGAAGGATCATGTGACACTGAAGACTGGAGCAATGATGCTACAAAAATGTAAACTTTTCCACCACAGGAATAAATTGCATTTTAAAAGAAAACAGATATATTATTTTTAATTAAATCTTATTTATTCCAAATGTTTAGACTGTATTTCAATTGAGATCATTTGATTGTTCATTTTAATCAAATATTCCCAGACAATTCAGTTTTATGTTAGCACATTATGGCTTGAGATGCCTTTTACAATACCGCAATTAACATTTATGCATTTCTGCTCCAAGTTATATGTGAAAAATTACAAAACCACTAATTGAAGAGGCATTTTCTCTGCCCATGGCAGCACTTTTGAATACACCTCGGATCCACAGCAGTAAATGAGCAGCAATGACCTTACTTTAAAATCCTAATTGTTTTTTGTGCCAGCGGCCTCACAGTCGGTCTCTCTGCCCCCAGTTAGTGAGCTCCTCTCTGCGTCCCGCAGGGCCATAACCCCCATCCCACTTAAATTCACATCAGACCAGTCAAACATAGCATCCTTCTTTCTACCATGCATAGAAAGAAAATAAACCTCAGTTTAATCTCTATTATCGAATGGTTCTGTGTGTTAATAAGTGACAGTCACTACCCTATGATTATAGGATATCAGGGCCTAGTTTGTTTTAGAACAAACCATCAATTATATAATAATAATAATGATAATAATAATACAAATAAAAGCATGTTCTCCAATGTTGCTGGTACCAAAACAACAACAACAACAGCAAAAGGAAACTAACATGGTGTCTGTTTTTGGTAGGTGGGCTGGCTGACATGCATTTTGCCTTTGCCTTTCTTTTAATAGACACTATAAAGAGTTTGTGAACGAGAAGTTAACAGGTGAAGTGTGTGAATCACCACTATTGCTATAACATCTCCTACTTTCCTCAGAATTATATTCTGTCACACACTCGCACATGTAACAATTTACGGCGAAAGCGATGCCGAAGAAAAGCTAAATTGGATCCCAGGACATTTGTGTCTTTGAAGATGACGATGCAACAAGTCTTCTGAACTTTTCGAGTTTTTTGGGTCAGCCGTAATCTCCAACAATAGACATTCTTCAGGGACGCCACAGAACCCAACCATCCTCATTTGCGTCTTCCTCTGTTCCTGCTCATACGCTGCTCCTCTAATAGTTTTGTTGTTTGCATGGGAGTACAAAAACACAACTACATCTGTCTTTCATTAGTTGCAGGAAGAAAAGGTTAACTTTATGTCCTTATAAAGAAGTGCGTGTGCTTTGATGTTCATATACTTTATTTTCTACTCTATTTGTTTCTAGTTGGATTGACAAACCTAAGTCTTCACTTGAGGAGAAATGGCACAGATTGTCATTAAGTGGAAGCTCATGAAACAAATCTTGTCAATTCCGTTGGATATTTGTCATATGGAGGTCATCAATATGATTTCCACTTCCTGAGTCATGCGTCACGCTGCAGACAGTCAGCAGTGACACTAATGGCTCAAACTGTTCTCAATCATCATAAATTACCGCTCATTAGCAATCGTATTTGAATAATACTGTAATCAAGGAGAACTCCGCAAGACTTATAAAATGGTTAGGAACTATTAACGATGAAATATGTTTAATGGCCTCGTAATAATCCGAGAATCAGTTTTAGCTCCCCGAAAACATTAAGTATACCAGACAGTGATACAGACAGTAGAGATCAGACAGACTTTAAAATATGAACAATGTGAGGGAATAAAATAGCACTTGTGTTGATTGCTTGAAGGAAACATTTGGCCCAAAATTACAATTGTCATAATTTACTCACCCTGATGCTATTCCAAAAACATATAATTTTCGTTCCATGAGACACATAAACAAAGAAAATCACTATAAACATAAAATGTAAGCTGCCATCCAACAATCTGTAAAATTTGGGAGTTTGCTAAAATTA
Organism: Onychostoma macrolepis; assembly: GCF_012432095.1. Classification (NCBI taxonomy): domain Eukaryota; kingdom Metazoa; phylum Chordata; class Actinopteri; order Cypriniformes; family Cyprinidae; genus Onychostoma; species Onychostoma macrolepis. Next base: position 14,656,907 of record NC_081155.1, read on the forward strand.
TATTATTAATGATTGCATGGCTTAAAGGGAAAATAAAACATTCGATCATCAATTTCTCACCATCATTTTGGTCTAAAGCTGTATGACTTTATTTCTTTTGGTATTAAAAAATCTGTGTTTTTTTGATTAGTCAGTGTTATTTTAGTATTGTTTATATTCTAAGGTCTATAGTTTTTATTAATATTTTGAATTAGCTTTTTTTATATTTTCAGTTTTATTTTTTTTATTGCCGTGTGCTTTTTCAATATTTATTAGTTTTGTTTTTATATTACTATTTAGATTTAATTAATTTTTATTTCAGTTTTAGTTTGTTTATTGCCATAATTTTTGTTCCATGAAACACACACACATAAACAAAGACAATCATACAAAATCAAACATAGCAGTAAAATCTAAGTTGCCATGCAACAATCTGCAAAATTTGGGAACTTCTATAGTGGAAAATTGTTAAAATTGTTAATGATTGCATGGCTTAAAGTGATAGTTTACCCTAAATTGAAACATTCTGTCATCAATTTCTCACCATCATTTTGGTCTAAACCTGCATGACTTTATTTATTTTTATATTTTGAAAAAAAAAAAAAAAACTTTTTTTTTTTTTTTTTTTTTAAATTTGTCAGTGTTATTTTAGTATTATTTAAATTTTAAGGCCTATAATTTTTATGAATATTTATATTTTCAGTTTTATTTTTTATTGCTTTTGTCAATATTTATTAGTTTTGTTTTTATATTACTATTTAGATTGAATTCATTTTTTTATTTATTTTATTTTAGTTTTAGTTTTATTTATTGCCATTTTCCAGTTTATTTCCAGTAATTTGTGTGCTTATTACAGTTGGCTGCACAGGCAACAATTCTAATTCTTGTTTTTCAGCTAATATTTACAATTGATTTCAGCTTTATTACAATGAACAAAAATGTTTTAATAGATTTAATTTTAGTTAGTGATTATAACGCTGTTATTTTTTTCATGAAAAAGTCAACGTTATTCCAAATATCTTCTCTTGCATCCTGCAGAGGAAAGAAAATAATTCAGGTTTGGAATAGCATGTGGGCGAGTAAATGATGACAGAATTGTTTTTACAAACACTTCCATAACATCGATTCATAAAAATAACCTGCAATATGTATAATATTACCAAAAGGATTAGACTCTAGACTCATCAGAATACATCAGAGACTTGAGGATGTCTGGAGCTTGGCAGTATAAATCAGCAAGCTTGGACATTCTCCCAAACATCTCCTTTTGGGGAAAGAAAATAATCCAGGGTTGGAACGACATGGGGCAGAGTTAATGATGACAATTTTTATTTTTAGGTCAATAATTCCGTTAAATAGCTTATCCAGACGAGCTGTTAAATTGCTCACTTGTAAATACCATTACTGTCTGCATGCAAATTTGCAGCATTCCTCTCAGATTCGACCTTTTGTCCTTTACAGCTGCAAGTTATTGTGCAGCTGCAAATATCCAGCCGAAAATGCCTCTGTGTCCTGCAGGGCTGTTGCGTAACTCATGAACTGTTACGAGTCTGTCATATGTGTAGCCGTGTGAGGTAGATTTTCTACTTCATTGCAACAGACCAATTCAACCTTGTCCTAATGCTAGAGAGAAACACCTAATATTATTTTGAACACCTGCTGTAGAGGTTAGTAATTCCCACTAGAGGGAGCATGTCTCTACTATGGTAATTTATAAAGTACAAGTCTTGTCCTAGGTAGGTCAACTTATTTTGTTGTTTCATTGCATCTTCAAATCTGCTTTGGATCTGTGGGTATATTGCAATACATTTGAATATACATCCTCTTCTGGCAGGAATAGCCATTCAGTAGATTGAGACAAGACATTTGACGTGAAAGACCCATGATGTAAATTACATTAAGTATTTTTGGCATAGATTGACATTCCATTTACACAGAAAGACATATAATTGACATACCTTTTCTAAACTTGCAGTTCCTCTCAGTTCACACTGTAGTCAATTTTCATTCAGGATCTTTGGGTTATTATCTAGAAATGAAAAGTTAAACATAAAAAAAAAAAAAAAAAGCTATACAAGCTATTTTGGCTATGTCTGCAGTGCTTACAGTTAGTTAAAAATGGACAACTCTCCATCAATACTCAAGCTATTCAATTGACAATTCCAAGTAATAGATGCCCAACTCACGTATAAAGTCCTGTTTTCATCTTCAACAGGAAATGCATCATTTAGCACCTTATCCAAAGCCTCCAGCTGCATTTGCCCTTATTGTGTTCAACCTCCTGTTGAACAGCTTCATATGTTACCTAACCTGAAAATATGCATCATAAATAAAACAAAGAAAGCATTGTGGTATCTCACACTCTCAGCCGCACATTAAGTGCTGCTGTTGACAATAATAGGGCATTATCGTGAAAGCGAACGGGTTGGGCTGAATGGATTGTTGGAGGGGGCATTGTGAGATGATATGATATGTTACGTTCCCTTGCAGGGATCATGCAGACTGTTGAGGAGGAAGGTAGACATCATCTGAAATATCCTTCTCTTTGGGTCCTCATGGAAAATTGAAGTTATTTTCTGAAAGTCTTCCACTCCACCAAGGCTCTCAAATGTCATTCAGAAAGATTCAAACTGACATGTCACAATCGGTCACAAGACTATGTAAAAGCAAGTGGCATTTGACATCAGAGATGTCAAACGTGGCTCAATGTGTCTCGAGGAGCCCATTTTCAAATATTGAAAGAGTACTTTGGTGAAAGGGAAGATTTCCATAAAAAAAATAAAAAAATCTTTCTCTTATATTCTTTTACTCAGAAGATTTGGAAAAGGAGCACAAGCATGATAATAAAAGCAGTGTCTGCTTTGACTGTACAGACAATGTTTCAAAAGATAAGACTTCAACCCTAAAAATGTGGTCAAGATAAATAAATGAAATCTGTAAGTTAAATGGAAGTCACTAATGATGATTTTAGTTTTCTTGTCTTTGCAGAATGAACATTTAATTTATATGGAAGTTTGTTTCTATCCCCCCCACACACAATAAATAAATAAATACAATAAAATTAATCAATCAATCAATCAAATTATCTTAAAGTTCTGACTTTTTTCTCAGAATTCTAAGTTTAGATCTCAAAATGCAGTTGTTGTTTTTTTTTTAATCACAAAATTGTGTGTGATTAACTTTATATCTTGCAATTCTGAATTTATATCTCAAAATTTGGACTATTTTCTCACAATTATGAGAAAAAATATCGCAAGATATAAATGTAATTCTGAGGAAAAAAAAGTAAAATTGAGAGATGTTAACTTGCATTTCTGAAAAGTCTAAATTGTGAGATATAAACTCGCTACTGCAAGAAAAAAAGGACAAATTGTGAGATACATTTTTTAAAATATTTTATTCTGTGGCAGAAACCAAAAAAAAAAAAAAAAGCTGCAAGCTGTAAACTCAGACTTCTAAGAAATTAGAAGAATTTTGAAATCTAAAAATTGTGACGGAAAAAAGTCAAAACCGTGAAATAAAGAGACTTTTGTGGCAAAAATGGGCTTCCATATAAATTAAACATGTTCATTCTGCAAAGAAAAACTTATTATTAATAATAATACAAATCTAACATTAACAATTAAATTCAATTAAAGCAATGAAATCCAATGTAATCATTTAAATATGTATTGTTTTGGAGGTGTAGGATAAAAATCATTGGCGCAATGTTTCCTTATGAGAGTATGTTGGGAAATTTCCATCTGAAAAGCTCACACCTTCCTGTCCTTGTTCTTTTCTTGTCTATTGAGTGATCTGTCGACCTCTTGTGCACTGTAGTACACGATGATGCAGCAAAGCATCTATCAAATGCTCAAAGGTCACCAAGCTTAGATCTCTCAGGTCAGAGCTGTATTCCTCGCGGTGGTCTCCTCCTGCTTGGCAGTCTGCCCTCCTGGCTCAAAGCTTGAATATGAGGTGACATATTTTCAATAGGGACCATTGGCTTTTCCTGCACTGTTGAATATACATTAGCCTGGCACGGCCCCTGTGGAGCGGCTGAAATTCCTTGTCCCGCATCGCTCGTGTCTCAAGCCATAAGAGCCAGTGTCCACTGTAGTGACAGCTTGGAAACGCGTCCTTTGGATCCTGTGGATGTACTCAGTATAATGGTTAGAGTAACTCTGAAGAGCCTACACTATTTAAAATTCTCTACCAAATCTAATTATTGAAGTCTTCAATGTCACCAGTGAAGTTTAAATGCTGTGTCTGTATTGCTTAGTATGGACGGATACCTTAATATGTGTGAATTCTACTGCTATTATTCTTATCTGACCAGGAATTTATCTTTTAAAAAAATAGTTTATTTAAACTGTCATCATTTGGTCATTCTCATGGCATTTTTAACTGTACAAAACAGCTTGTTATGCTGCTTGATACTGCAAACAGATATTTCTTATGTTATTTTGTGTGCACTTATTCTTCTAGTTTTACCTTTACCACACGGATCTCTGGAATATGTGATTCTGATTGGTCAGTCGCAGCATTTCGAGGTGTGTTATTCCCTGATAACAACCATCATCATTAACAATGCCAAATAAAATAGTAACAGTAATAGTATAGTATTGCATGTAATCTGGATTACATAATCAGATTCCAAAAATTACATTGTAAAATGCTCATAATCAGATTACAGTTACTTTATCACGGATTACATGATTACGTATCCACACAATAGCATTTATTGGTTCTCCTTAATTCTTCTTTTTTCTCTTTTAATTTTTCTTTCTAAAAATCCTACGGTGTGTCATACCATTTAGTTTGTACTATATTCACAAATGTCATGGAATTTGCCATGTTTAAAACAAATAATTATGCAAGTTACTGTACTAAACACTGGTGATGTATAGCAGTGAAAGACTACAGCGAAAAAAAAAAAAAAAAGATCCCCTGCTGATTTTGCACATTTGCCCACTGACAAAAAATGATCAGTCTATAATTTTAATGGTAGGTTTATTTGAACAGTGAGAGACAGAATAACAACAACAACAAAAAAATCCAGAAAAACACATTTCAAAAAAGGTATAAATTGATTTGCATTTTAATGAGTCAAATAAGTATTTGATCCCCTATCAATCAGCAAGATTTCTGGCTCCCAGGTGTCTTTTATACAAGTAAGGAGCTGAAATTAGGAGCACTCTCTTAAAGGAAGGTTTGTTACCTGTATAAAAAACACCGGTCCACAGAAGCAATCAATCAATCAGATTCCAAACTCTTCACCATGGCCAAGACCAAAGAGCTGTCCAAGGATGTCAGGGACAAGATTGTAGACCTACACGAGGCTGGAATGGGCTACAAGACCATCGCCAAGCAGCTTGATGAGAAGGTGACAACAGTTGGTGCGATTATTCGCAAATGGAAGAAACACAAAATAACTGTCAATCTTCCTCGGTCTGGGGCTCCATGCAAGATCTCACCTCGTGGAGTTTCAATGATCATGAGAACGGTGAGGAATCAGCCCAGAACTACACAGGAGGATCTTGTCAATGATCTCAAGGCAGCTGGGACCATAGTCACCAAGAAAACAATTGGTAACACTACTCTGTGAAGGACTGAAATCCTGCAGCGCCCGCAAGGTCCCCCTGCTCAAGAAAGCACATGTACAGCCCGTCTGAAGTTTGCCAATGATTCAGAGGAGAACTGGGTGAAGGTGTTGTGGTCAGATGAGACCAAAATCCAACTCTTTGGCATCAACTCAACTCACCGAGGAGGAGGAGGAGGAATGCTGCCTATGACCCCAAGAACACCATCCCCACCGTCAAACATGGAGGTGGAAACATTATGCTTTGGGGGTGTTTTTCTGCTAAGAGGACAGGACAACTGCACCACATCAAAGGGACGATGGACGGGGCCATGTACCGTCAGGGCCAGGGCATTGAAGCCAGTCAGGGCATTGAAAATGGGTCGTGGATGGGTATTCCAGCATGACAATGACCCAAAACACACGGCCAAGGCAACAAAGGAGTGGCTCAAGAAGAAGCACATTAAGGTCCTGGAGTGGCCTAGCCAGTCTCCAGACCTGCATCCCATCCCTGTGGAGGGAGCTGAAGGTTCGAGTTGCCAAACGTCAGCCTTAAAACCTTAATGACTTGGAGAGGATCTGCAAAGAGGAGTGGGACAAAACCCCTCCTGAGATGTGTGCAAACCTGGTGGCCAACTACAAGAAACATCTGGCCTCTGTGATTGCCAACAAGGGTTTTGCCACCAAGTACCAAGTCATGGTTTGCAAAGGGGTCAAATACTTATTTCACTCATTAAAATGCAAATCAATGTATAACTTTTTTGAAATGTGTTTTTCTGGATTTTTTTGGTTGTTATTCTGTCTCTCATTGTTCAAATAATCCTACCATTAAAATTATAGACAGATCATTTCTTCGTCAGTGGGAAAATGTACAAAAGCAGCAGGGGATCATCATATCCATAAAATCATCATCATATCCAGTGACTTTCAGTAACTATTGATTCTGGAAGTTTGGACAAAAATATTTCAAATCTGGAAGACTTTGGGCACGAAATGTCTTTGTTTTGTTTTTTTCATATAATGCAGTGATCACCAGATGTTTCTGTCAGGCAACCCTTTAAAATAAAATATTTACTTGAAATATCTGAGAAGTTATTTCAATAATTTAACAACACATTCAGCTAATGGTCACACTGACATGCAGGTAAACAAAATACTTATATCTCAAATGTTCAAGCGTTTCAATTATTTTTGCTTTACATTTTATGATTTTATTAATTATTAGCTTTTTATCAACTCACAAACCCACTGCATTTCTTACATTAATCCCAGTTTGGGAAAATCTGGTGTATGTTTAATGCATTTTATGATGTTGATCCCTAAAAAGAGAATATATTTTCTTTTTCTTTGCATTTTTTTTTATATCAATAAGTAAGTTTAAAACTACAATTACTATAATCAGTAACTGACTGCAATTTGTAAGTAATCCACCCAGCACTGTGCCCATCCAGGTATTTTTAGGCTGGTGCTTCTTTCATGTCTTTCACTATATCACAATGCCCCACTTGCTCGTTTCATTCAAATGCAATTATGTGTTGTATCATTGTTATATATCAGTGTTATGGCTTAAATGTACACATTGTCTATGTTTGTCCAGTCGTAGGCTCACAGCCATTTGTTAGGAACTATTTTTCTTTGCCTTGCATTTAAAGAGCTATAAAAAATATTTCAACTCAGATTAATTTCATGTCTAATTATTTGTGTAAGTGGCAAGTAACCACATAATAAGTTGTAATATATATATATTTTTTTTTTGTAGAAAACAAAAGGCGGAATTTTAGAATTCATATTTTAGACTTTCCAACTGTCAAAATCCAAAAAGGACCATACAACAAACCGAAATTGAGCAAATTTTTCACTGCCTGCCTCATTCTCCTTTCCTCATACTGAAACTCTAACTGTGGGACTTGTTAAAGAAAGAAAGAGAGAGAAAGATAGGTAGATAAATAAAACAGGCCTACAGGTTTGGAACCACATGAAGGCGAGTAAATAATGACAATATTTTATTTTTGAGTGAGCTATTTCTTTAACAACCCAATCAGTACATGACCCCCAGAGCTCTGTGGCGAGACCCAGCGAAAAACTGAGCTGAAAATCCAATTAATGAATCCCTCACCTAATTCAGTCTAAAACAAGGATCAACTGAAGAGACTGTGGGAAACTTCATTGATCAATTACTGCAGACCTGTAAAGGGGAATTCTCTGAACCTTAGGAACCGCGATGAATGCGAGGGAAGCTGACAGGAGCAATAAGTGAGTAAATGAGCTTTGACCAGTCTGGTTTGTCTATAATGAATAATTATGGCAAGCCAACTCACAAAATCTTAAATTTAAGCTTTTAACGGTTTTAGCACCCATCAAAGAGTGTTATAAAGTTGTCCATAGAGATGTTTCTCTCAGCAAAAATGGCGTGTCCATATTTCTTCGTAATGACTCCCTCTGATTTCTTGTGTCAGCAGTGGCAACTCCAGTTCTGGGATTATAAGTCAAATACGCCTCCGCCTCCAAATTGATTTTCATGGAAACTACAGCACATTGACATAGGAAGACTAAAAGCTTGCAGAAATCCAATATTGCCGTCTTCAAAAGCGGTGGCTTTTGCTCAGCAGGTGATAACACAATTATGCCAAATCATCTTGATCAGAGCGGTCAGCAGGCTAACTGGGTGACCTCACCTCACGCTGGTGGCGTCTGCGGACAAACGAGCCGCAGTGCAGTGGCGGCACTGGCGTGACCTGCGCAGGCAGCCTGACCAGACAGCTTCATGAAACATGTGAGCAGATACCCGAGACTGTGCCTTAATAAGGTGAGCAGCTGTGTTTATGTGCATGTGTGTGTGGAAGAGAATTAGTGAATGTGTCTGCGTGTGGACATTGTGTGCTTGCAAACACAGGGGTGTTGCATCAGGTCTCAGCTCACTGGCGGCTGGGAACCAGACAATTCACTGACTCAGCGAACCAACTTTATAGCTCATACATCTCAGTTTAAGTATCAGAATGGGTCATCGTGATTTCAAGAGAAACAACTACACCACAGTCTCATAAAACACTGAAATGTTCTATTTGTGGTCAAACGTGGTGTAGTTACATCATAACTGGCATCAAAGTCAAAACCATGGTCCAAGTTTTGTCATCAAAAGCGCTCAACTGAAACATACTGACTATACTACTGTACTTTCTGTGGTAAGCATTATGCCAGATGAAACACATGAAAAGTACAGTAGGTTTAACAATAAGAAGGAAAGGCAAACTATATATATGAAATTTATATATGTATATATATATATATATATATATATATATATATATATATATATAAGCAAGCAAGAAAAACAAATATAAATGATATAAAAATAAATCAACAATTGAATAAAAATTACATTTAAATACAAATACAAACTGTACCCCATGCATCCCGCAATATATATATATATATATATATATATATATATATATATATATATATATATATAAAATGAAAAGGGCTTGTTTATTATTGTTGTGTGTTTAAGAGATATAAAATTATCCTTATATTAATCCTTAAATTGCCCCTATGGGTTATGACAGGTTCATATTTTGGTTTTGGGAGTCCCTAACAACAGGTTGACATGCATGAAAGGTCAAAAAACACTTTCATTGTCTTATAATATGCAGTGATTGGTCCAATTTGTTGATTTAATTTCCATTTCTGTAATGCATGATGAGTGCAGTGCTGCTTTGTGTACAGCGTTACCGGGGAAACAACTATTTTAACACTCCAAAAGCGGCACCTAGTGGCAAAGAATGAATTAGCATTTTCATCCAGACCAATGCGAAAATCCAGTTTTCCCAGGTCTGTGCGTGCAACAAGTGGGCGGGCAATATGCTAATGTTTCATGTTGACGTCAACATGAAATGGCTTGGGATTCGTTTTAAAAACGACTCCTTTCAATGATTCAGAGTCGACAATAACTTTATACACTGTGCACTTTCGGATTTAAAACTTTGCAGGATGTTTTCATTCGCTTAGAGCTGTGTTACACTCTGCATGAAAGGTCATTTTAAAAAATCCATAATAGGGGCACTTTAATGACCATGCGTGTTCAAAATAGTCAGAAACAAAAGCCAACTACTATATCCTGACATGCAGGTGAACACAAGCTTCTGATGGTGTACTGACAACATTTAAAGATATTACATCAGTGACAAACAGCTAGAACTGATACATGCTATCGATTGAGCTTCTGTTCGTTTGAGACCTGGTGGACATTACTAAACTGAAAGCTATAAAGCCCACACTATTGCTTTTATGTGTCCTGTTGCTTGAGCTCTTCCTCCATCAAATGGAGAAGGGAGTTAAATTCATCAAGGACACAATCCTGTTATTTGGAGACAAATAGAGAATATAGGCAAAAAGGTGAACCTCACAATCTAGCCAGTAATGCAGAGCCGCTTTCTTCAAAACAAGAGGAGGGCAACCTCTTCTCAAAAGTAGATAGGTGACACCGTTGAGGTCTTTTCTATTGATTCATTCAGCAGTCCTAGGAAACCCAAAGTGAATGCAGACAATTGATCTTTCAAAGCAACAGAATGAAATTGAGAATTAAGGGTCTGTCTGAAGGGAAGGACAAATCATTCCTGTCAAACTGCCTAAACGGCACGTGAGGTTGAAGAATATTGCTATATATAATAGCAAAATGATTCATAACACAGATATTTAAGAACAGATTTAACCACTTTTGCACAAGTCCCCAAGTCTCGTCTGAATACCTATCAAACTCTTTTCCATACAAGTCAAAATCTGCTAATAATGGAACAACAGTGATATTTATTTATAATGTGTTAAAAAAAGTATATATATATATATATATATATATATATATATATATATATATATATATTGCATGGTAAAGAAAATAAACGTGTTTGCTGTGTTAGTGAACATCGTTCAACATATGTTAGTTTTGACAGACATTTTTTTAAATGCACAAACTACTCTGATTCAGAACTGCATTCTATTTCTGACATTCCTGATTTGAATATTTTGAATAATTTTTTAATAAATTATAAATAATAATAAATAATTGTGGCGATAGATAGACTGTTAAATGAGTGGTCTTGAGATGAGTCCCTGTAGTCCAATTTAAATCCCATATGTTTATATAATATTTATTACTGAACTTGAAAGTTAATTTTTATAAAATGTAGTTTGAATATTATCTTCTCAGTTCTTTAAAAGATTAAGACAATTATCAAAGTTTGATAAAATGTTTAATTTTCCAGTGAAGGATTTCTTTTTTTTTATATGATTTGTTAAATGTAACTACCCCTTAGCAGATTTTGACTCATTTAAATGAAAAGACAAACCACAAAGAAACAGCTCTCTATATTGAAAAAAGAAAGTTTTGACACAAACAATAAAAAGTTGCATTAAAGGAATGCAATGACAATTCTGTCGATAATTATATACTCACCCTCATGTCATTTAAAACCTGCAAGTCTTGGGTTTGGGATGACATGAAGGTGAGTAATTAATGACAGAATTTTTATATTTTTTTGGGGTGAACTAACCTTTAACAAAACCATAAGTCAAAATATGTCTCGATTCACTTGGATTTGATTCAGCTGTGAAAAGTAAGATGATATATTATTGGTAAATATATTCCACTTTAGTTTCTGCAGTTGCATTTGTATCATCTTTTAATTTAGCTCTCTTAAACATCATATTATTATGAGAGCCTCAGCACACTCTGCATCACTTGTTATGACACACGGCTAATATCCCATTATGAGTGAGAAACATCCATGAGTAATTTTACTGGAAAAGCACCATTAGAATAATGCATTTACAGTTCTGTTTCGAGGAAAGCTTTGCAGTAGAGTAATTAGACTGAACCTAGAGGATTAAATTAGTTCAATGTGTGTGCCAGCAAAGTATTTTATGATACTTCAGTTACACTCATAGCAGTTGCCCCCTGTGTAGTAATTTAGAAAGTTCTGATATAGTTTATCCTGATTTGAGTGTCTATCCTTTTCAGCAAGTGTGGGATTTGGGTCAGTGCCAAATAAGGATGTCAGAGGAGGAGAAATTATCATATTTTAAAAAGCATGCCAGGTTCTTTGAAATGTACAATTGTATTCATCCAGTTGGCTTTATACACTCATGTACAAGATTTTTTCTTCTCTAAATTACAGTCTCAGGACAGTTAAACCAACTAGAAAGTATGTTCAGAAGAGGTATATTCAAGGCAAGTGAACTGTATTTTAATGCATTTTTTCAATAACTTAATAGACCTAGAAAAAAAGCGTGTCAAATCATTTATCCATTTAGTGTTATAGTAATAAATTCAATTCTAAACTTCTCTGGTCTATGTGATGAGTATTTCACATTAAAGTGTCTTCATGAGCTGATGCTAAAAAATAATAATAATAATAATATACAGAATATATATATATATATATATATATATATATATAATCTGTTTTAAATTTCCACCCACTGCTCCATAAAAATTCCAATTGCATTTTTACTCTCAGACAAAACAACCACGTTATTAATCGGTTGAGCTTCGCTGATGGTTTTTCATCTCTGACATGCTGGTCCATGCTGTGATTAATAATTAATGAAACTATGAACTATGGGAGACTTTTGGATGGGGGGGATTCTCGCCGTTCTCTCATTTTATCCATCTATGCCTAGGTTTTACTAAGCATTTGTGTTTTTCCCAGTTGGGTGTCACTGTTCATTTGGAATGAGAATAATCCGAGAGTATTGTTGCTAATTATAAGCCTGTAGACAAAGATTCCACTGTGATTCCATGTCGTAATTACCACATTCCGGTTTATGTGTCATGCTAATAATTATAAATGTCACTCGTGTAAAAACATGAACGATAAAACAGCTTTGTTTTAATCAGGTAATGGATGAAAGATCATTTCAGTCATCTGAGGATGTAAGAAATGCAGCACAGATGAAACATTCATATCAGGTTTCAGTAATAAACAGCATGGAAAGATTAGACTATTTAATTTCCGACAATCAGATTAAAAATCTAAACAAAGCATAGACCTGGTGTTGAGATGACAGTGTTATTGCAGAGGTGTTTTATGAATTGACAATGATAGGCCAAAATGCTGTTATAAAACTCTGACATTATGCAATTCCTTTTTGAAGATTCATTCTCTAACACTCAGGTCTTGTTCAACCAAGAATAATTCATCTAAACATGAAAATGCTGTCTTCGTTTACTCACTCTCGTGTCATTACACAACTTTCTTTCATTCTTTCACACACCCACAGCTGTTTTCAATGCTTCTTTCCAATAGTTATATATATATATTATATAGACAAATATAATGAATATTAATTAGAGAAATGCATCGTAAAGATATCGTATCAGATGAAGTGAAATATAGCAGACATGTCATATGAAATATTTTAACGCACTGTAGGGTCTTTTGCATCCTTTTTGGAGCTTTGAAGCTCTATTCATTGTACTGTCATAGAAAACAGCAGCCTACAAAATTCTCCTTTTACATTTTACAATAGAAATAAAATTGTATGGGTTTGTAACACCAGTAAATAATGACAGAAATTCATTTTTGGGTGGTCTACTCCTTTAATTGAACATATTTATTTATTTCCTGGAAATAAATTATTTTTCTATTATTATTTAATTATTGGAGTTTTGCTAATGAGCAGGATCTGCCTGTCATTTGGTGAAAAATGCAATGAAATTGAAATGTCACATCTTCTGTTGTGTCACAAAAGATCAACTCTAGACCTGAACAAAAAGTTTTAACAAGCTACATCATTGATACACCAACATGAAAAGTTAAAGGCTTTAGTCTTCTCAAGAATCATACAGTTTTTAGCTTTACAGAGCAAGTTGGCTGTATGGTTTTTGGTTTAAAAAATGCTCTTAGTTTCAGCCATCCACTTCCACCCCTGCTTCTGCCACATCTATGATAGGATCTGAATGACAACTTGAAGGTGGGCAGCGGCTCTCTAGCACGCTTCTACATTTTCATAACCAATGCATGCATTTGAGCCTTTGAAGCCTGTGCCTATCTGGCTATCACCAACGTTCACTCAGGAAGATTTATGCAAGCCCGTCGCTGGATCTGGGACTGAGGAGAAACATGCAAGAACACTTTCCTGCATTGCTATTGTGAATACTTAAGCACTTTGATGGATTACTAGGAACAACGTATTAGCCATGCATCAGTTAATGACAGCTTGTGGCAATAGTGTTGGAGTCAAAATAATAAATTGCATGTAGAGGAAAAAGAGAGAAACAAGCATTATAAAAGGATGGTTTCTTGTTTTCTCACCCATCTGCCCACTGATTTCACACATTCTAAAGTTTCACAGATCCTCTTTACCATAAATATTCATTTGCATCCCCTGCTGCAAAGTGCAAACACCAGCGTTTGCTGTGTTTTGGATGCTGGTGTCACCAACAATGTCTTCTCTATTGCTTAAAGGGACAGTTCATCCGAAAATTTGAATTCACAAATCTACTCACCCTCATGTTGTTTCGGACTTTAATCTCCTGAATACAAAAAAAGATATGCAGAATAGGGATGTACCGAATATTTGGCCACCGAAAATTTTCGGCCGAAAACCGAAAATGCGCTTTTGGGCCATTTTCGGCCGAAAATTTTCGGTGGCCAAATATAAAGACATTATCACCGAAACAATACGGCCAAAATGTTGTTATGACGCAAACAGAAACCGCGACCTGCACGTGCTTGTCTGAAGCAACATGTCTGCGGTGTGGACGTATTTCAGTATATCTAAGAAAGACCCACGGACAGCAATTTGCAAAACATGTAATGCCGAAATTTCCAGAGGGGGTGCATCTGCAAAGACTTTCTCCACGTCGGGTTTAATTTATCACCTGAAATCCAAACATTCCGATCGCTACGCTGAATATGAGAGGAACTCGGCACAGAAAAGGAAAACGCTTCCGAGCACGCCCACTCCGTCTGTGGCGGACGTTTTTGAAAAGGCAAGGAAGTCTCCCAGTGATGGTGTCAAGGCAAAGGGCATTACACAAAAGATTATGGAATTCATTGCCTTAGATGATCAGCCATTCTCTGTCATAGAAGATGTGGGATTTCGTAGGCTGATCGAGCACATTGAGCCCCGTTATATCATGCTGAGCAGACAACATTTCTCAGAGGTGTGTTTACCTGAGCTGTTTAATGTTGTTACAACTCACGTCCATGAGCATATAGCTGCAGATATTTCAGCAATCAGTTTCCCGACAGACATCAGCATTACCAGTATGCTCAGTCTAACCGCACAATGGACAAATTTAAAATGAAAATTTAAAACTTGACCTAAATGCACTTTGTTTTTATGAGAGAACATTTAATTTTACAACCTTTCAGCAGGCCAGTAGGCCTGTACATTATTATTTAATGTACACATGAGTGGGGTCAAGTTAAACATTTTAGTTTTAATTTTATTTTATACTGTGCATTGTTGCAATGTGCTAAATAAATATTTGCATAATTTGTAATTGATTTATTCTTTGAAACTTTAATATTAATTTATGCAAATGCAATGCCTTGGTTTTAGTAAAGTTAGTACACAGTCATAGCCATAAATGCAATGGTACTAACAATTGGCATAATTTATTTCGGTGTTTCGGTTTTCGGCCTTGGTTTCCTCTTTTTTGGATTTCGGCCAAGAATTTTCATTTCGGTGCATCCCTAATGCAGAATGTTTCAACTGTTTTTGTCCATACAATTAATGTTCAAAAACAAAACACTGGACCCCACTGACTTTTAATATAAGGCAAACAAACAAACAAACAAACAACAAAATTAAAGTATTTATATATATGCACATATTTATACATATATGAATTGTATTCAACAAAGCAACGCAAAATTAAAAACTAAATAAGACCATTTCCATTTTCAAAACAAACCCAAACAATGATTATCATATATATTTGTCTCCTTCAAAACAAAACAAAACAAAACACAAAATACCATGCAAGCAAACAAACAATAAATAAACAATAAATAAATAAATAAAAAAAGATACGTGTTCAACAAAGCAAAGCAAAAGAAAACAAAACAAAACACAAAATACTACAAACGAACAAACAAACAATAAATGATTTTTAAAATATTTTTGTGTTAAACAAAGGAAAGTAAAGCAAAACAAAAACAAACAAACAAAACTAAACAAAAATCTAAATGATATTGTACAACAAAACAAAACAAAGCAAAACACAAAACATAATACAAAGCATACCAGATTCAATTTTTTTCTTCAGAAAAGTCAGTCATACAAATCATGATTGTAAACTATCCCTTTAACTAGTTAGACTGTCATGGTCGGTCAACTTTAACCAGACAGGTTTTGCTGGACTGGCATAAACCAACTAACAGAGGTGTAAAAAGTACTCAACAATTTTACTCAAGTGAAAGTAAAGATACTCAGTGAAAATTTTACTCAATTAAAAGTACAAGTATCTGGCCAAAAACATACTTGAGTAAAAATACAACTTTAAATTGTACTCAAGTATTAAAAAAGTAGAAGTACTTTTTTTTTCTGACAGACATACAGAAGTTTGGTTAAAGGGAGAAAACGAAACAAAATGCAGTGGCACAGGTCAAACATATTTACTAGTGCAGCGATAACAAATAAAATGCAGCACAGCGGAACACACACACAAACAAAATTGCAGGGAAAGGAATTAAAAGGAAACTCCATCCTTTCCACCCTCATGTCATCTCATATATATATATATATATATATATATATATATTTGAGTTTTATTTATCAGATGAACACAATCTAAGATCTAAATCATCTAAACTAAATCATCTCTCTTCGTATAATAAGACAAGTAAATTTTTGGGACTTCCAAAAATGACACTTCAAAAACTACACAAAGTGAATATGACAGTAACTCATACAACCCCTTTTAATGAATCAGTGTCTTAAGTGCACCGATAGGCATAAATAAGAAAAGTACAAATACTAATATTTTAAACTTGACCGTCGTGTTCACTTTGTGTGGTTTCTGAAGTGGTCCTGTCCCCTTGCATTACACGGACTAAAAATCTTTGCTTGTGTTCATCTGAAGAAAGAAAGTCATAAACATCTGGGACGACATGAGAATCTTCATTTTTGGGTGAACTATCACTTAATAACAATGTGATGCAGAGGTTAGAAACATATTCCAGACAGAATGCAAGAATGGGCTGAATTAATGAGGATTGTCATAGAATTAAAACATACAACATTAACGTTTTGAAAGGCCACTTTTTTGTGTTGTCTGAAAGGATAATTAATCTTTTAATTGTTTATTTGGGGCATTTTTATTTGGGCATTTTCTCAGCAAATATTGCTACATAATTATTTGCGACTAATTATATGAATTAATGAGCAAATCATATAATTATTAAGATTCAAAAATATTCATTGAAAGTCCAAATTCCTACTCACTGCGTCATATAATGACATATTATTAACACAACTAATCCACTACCTGGTAAGAACATCACAACATTAATTACAATTAAGTAAACATACAATGTTCATTTAAACACTTTTTTGGAGATTTGTAACATCTAATAAAAAAAATTATATTTAAATTTTCATCACTGATTGTATTTGCACTCAGTCTTGTGCATTCAGCCAATATACACAGCTAATAGCTCTATCAAAATAAAGAATAATGAATACACTTTTTTGGGGGAAAACGCAACTTTGCTACCTCAACATGCTTCCTCAGATTTGATGGTGAACTTTTGAAACCAGACATTTACCTGATGAAAGTCATAACTGAAGCAGAACTGTGTGTTTGATGCATCAAAACAATGATCATTGGTTCTCACGTCAAGAACACGTTTGAGATTCCTGTTTACCATATTTAATGTGCACAAAATAAAATAAAAATATAATGTACTTTTTAAGTTGAAATAAAATTGTAAGGAGTAAAAAGTAGTGCTGTAAAATGATTAATCGTGATTAATCGCATTCAAAATAAAAGTTTTTGTTTATGTAATATAAGTGTGTGCATTGTGTATATTTATTATGTATATATAAATACACACACATACAGTATATATTTTGAAAATATTTGCATGTATATATTTATATTCTTATATTTTATATTATATATAAATATATTTAATATATAACATATTTTTCATAAATATATTACACATGCATGTGTTTGTATTTATATATACATAATAAATATACACAGTACACATACATATATTATGTAAACAAAAACTTTTATTTTGGATGCGATTAATCACGATTAATCGTTTAACAGCACTAGTAAAAAGTACTGTTTTTTCTTCAGAAACGTAATCAAGTAAAAGTAGTCAGTTTAAATTGTACTTGAATAAAGTAAAAATCCCCCAAAATAATACTTAAGTAAAGTAATCAAGTAAAATTACTCAAGTATTTTACACCTCTGTCAACTAATCTTTTCAGCTTTCAATATTGATAAAAAACAACACCAGAATAAAAGTTACATATTTGTTCATCTTTTCACAAGGGCAAGCTGACTGTAAAAAAAAAAAACTGTAAAAGGTGAAAAGTTTGCTCTTCTGCAAGATGAGCAAGCGGTCTGAGCTTTTATGGAAAGATGAGGCCAGCAAACAATATCAGTTGTTGTTTACTGTATGTTCTTGGGAAGAAAAGGCTACATACTCTTTGGTCTCAGAACAGAGACGAAACTCATTCAACCACCACCCACCATCGCCATCCCCCACAAGTCAATTACTAACTGATCCAATACCTTCCAGAATGCCTTTGTGCACCTTCCTCTAAGGATTTTGGAGTGTCTGGCATGTCTTGCATTAATCTGAACACAGCGGAAAAGGGATAGAACCGTAAGGGTGTGATCGCACATTGATCTCATGATAGATGCATGCAAATTCACACAGCAAAGGAATCGTCAACAGAGTCTGCTGTTGTCGAGACCTCCTCCATCTCTCTTGAAGGACAATTGTTTTTAATCTAATCCCATGATGGTTCGCGATCCTGACAGCTCATTACGATATGATACTTATAAGCCGTTGTACACTTGTACACAAGAACCTTTAAATATCACATCTCTACAACAATATCGCTAAGTATACAGTCTTTTTTTCCCCCTCGAGGGGGTGACAGATGACCGGACACCTGATCGGTGTTGTTTAGTGAATCTAGTCTTACACTCGCCCTGCAGTGATGGCTTCAATTAGCAGCCTTCCATTCCCAAGCCTGTCTTCTCTAGCCGAGTCCTGCTTGTATAATTGGGCTTAAGGTTGCCTCTCATTATGTGCTTGTCGAACAGCAATCTAACACTTTGCCATCTGTTTATTTTAGCGTTAATCATTCTCATTCTCCAGCGTTATTATTCCAGATGGCTTCCATAATTGTGCAGTTTCTTATGCAGCTGTTTTATGGGCAGTTTAGGAGGCAATCCAAACCCAGCTGATCGAATGCCACAGCAAGCATAATGGGAAAATAACCGCTTTTTTTCCTACAAGCATAGTTTCAACATTTTGGCCAAGTAATTTCGAACTTTAATTGTGTCCTGTGTAAGGGAGTTGCTCAGGTTTGACGAGAAAATGATTTAGAAATAGAGGCTGTCAAAAACTGAAAAATGCTATATAAAGCATGACTACAAAAACATTTCTTTACCGTACAAAATAACATTTTTATTTCCATGCACACTTCTTGTTAGAAGTTCAGATGTTACCCTTACAGGCTCAGGAGCCAAAAAAAAAAAAAAAAAAGAGCTAAACTTGCAGAAGTTTCAAATGTACAAAGTAAGATTTCTTTAAAAAATGTTCTAGGGTCAGTTAAGTTCAATTGACAGCATTTGAGGCATAATGTTGATTTCCAGAGGAACAGTTTTAACTTGTTCTTAGTTTCAAATGATAAATGATTAATGGTTAAAGAGAGTGACAGATAGAGGGGTCAAAATAGTAAACAGAACTACTTTACAACTGAAATAATGAACATTTTTATGGATGAATTCGGTGTTATTCAGAAATATGAGCTTCACATTTTGGCCTCAAAACCATCTGAATGCTGCCACAATTTACAGTTACCATTATAAATATTTTCTATATTGATTTTTAATCAAATAAAACATATAAAATAAAGTAAAATACAACTCTTCCACTAAACTAGATGCAGGTGGCCAAAAAAAAAAAAAAAAAAAAAAGCAATGCTATTCTTCCAAGAACCTGAGAATCACATTTTCTTGCACCTTCCAGTCTGATAACTTTGTATTGTTGAATCTCCAGCCACCGGAGGTGTCATGACAAATTTTTACAAGTGCGCTGGTCTGCTTTTGACACAGCAATATGAGAACAACCTCATTATGGCCCCGTCGTACATGTGGCAATATCATTTTTTGGAGAGGAAATCTTTGGTGTCACAGGCCACAGCTGTGGTGCACAAATTGTCGCCAGGTGAGTGACACTGGATTCTACTGCTTTTTGATTTGTCCTCTCACACATTTGATGTGGGTCAGGGGCAGTGTTGGGCACGTTACTTTAAAAAAGTAATTAGTTATAGTTACTAGTTACTTCTCACAAATAGTAACTGAGTTAGTAACTGAGTTACATCATTATAAAAGTAACTAATTACCAGGGAAAGTAACTATTGCGTTACTTTTTAAAAAATGTTCAAATGTCAAATAACTTTGGATGCCCCCAATATTAAATATGTTAAATTAATGAAATGGACACTAAAAAGAATAAATTATTATTATAAAACATTGTACATTAATCTACACTATTTATCTACTGACACTTATTATCAGTCAGTCAAGCATTATAATATAATATTATGACAATTTAATATTATATGATGATAGAACTTTAGTAATTAGAATAACCAAGTATGAATGCATATTTGTCATCAATATAAAATGCATAAGGATTAATGAGCTGCTGGGTTCATGAATATTAATCACGTTATCTGCATTCGCTCGAATTGATTTGCTGAAATCAAAACAGGGACGATAATAGGTGAGCGCCAGCCAATGAGATTGTCGTTTGCGCATTAGTTCCGCCCACTACCAGAGAAACCGGCAGTTCTTAAAAGCGGAAGAATTCCAAAGGAACTCCGTTATTTTGACAGGAAAATACAACAAAGAATATCGTTTACATGTAGCGCGTCAATTCTGCATGTTATGAAAGACTCTCGTGCTCTGTATCTTTCTTTGCGTGCGTGTATGTGAGAGAAAGCAACGGCGAGGCGTGCGCCTTCACACTAGAGTTTATGGTACGTCAAATGTAAATGTAAGTGTCAAATGTTGTAACGGGGGAAACAGTAATTCGTCTGATTACTCGTTACTGAAAAAAATAACGCCGTTAGTAACGCCGTTTATTTATAACGCCGCTATTCCCATCACTGGTCAGGGGAGTCTTCACAGATACCTGGTAAAACTGAAGGAATGATGTGATAAATACTCGTCTAACTACTATCATAAAGGTAAAAAAACAACAACAACTCCACAATGCTATTTTTATCTCCTGGGGCTAATATGATGTCTCTCTCAGAGGTATTGCATGTGTTCATCATTTAGATTTATGGAACTTTTCATTCAGCAAGCACCAGCTTTGAATCTGACCCAAAGTCCTTCAAAAGATTTGGCACATCTTGCATTCTGACAGTCACTGTCCATACAGCAGCAGATCATTAAATGACATATTCATTATAGTGCTGACTGAGTAATTATAGTCTACAAATGCTTTGCTTAAGCAATTATTTTCCCCTGTATCCCACAGTCTACTGCTGACTCAATTGAAATGAATGCAGCAAAGTTTTGATCTGGATGATTCAGATGCTTTCATGTGGATAGTTTCCTGTCATGACATCAAAATTAAGCCCTCATTCCCTTTTGCTAAACAGAGTGCTCAAAATAACAACACAGGGTCGTTGAAAAACGTGCCTCTACCTACATTTTCAGAAAACTCAAAAAACTTACCTATACATACAATTCACTGCAATTTCCAGCTGAGATAAGCAGCAGAGGCAGTAAAACACCAATGGTTTTAATTTATTTTCAGACAAATGATGATTACGGAGGCAAATTATTGATTAATAAAGACATATTTTTGCACAATTCCTTGCAAAGTACTGTTATAACCTTAAAACACTTTTACCATAGTGCATGATTTGTAAAGTAATACATTTTCACTTTTGCTTCAAATAACCAGCGCCATATTTATAGCTTTTCTACTGTAGTACACTTGCTTGGTAGCTCACCTAGTACAGCGCTGCGCTTTCAATGTTGAGTGCAGGTATGAATCCTATGAAACAAGTCATGATGATCAATCTCAAATATTTGTAAAAGCAAGCTGAAATGTCATGATTGCTTCAGCAAATGTTTGTTTTTGTTAACACTAACAATTAGGTTTAGTGTTGTCTTTAGTGTAGGGTGGTGCGTTATTTTCAAACACGGAAGAGAGTTACATTTTTAGTGCCAATCACCGGACATTTCACTTTGAAAATGTTGCCAAATGTTGGAGAAGTTAAGTAATATAATTTTGCAGAAATGTTGCCACAAGCACGTCTTCCCAATGAGCCTGTATAGCAAAATCATTTTCACAATTCACCTTTTGTTGCACAGGCAAGAACAAGATCTGAGGACACATGAAGGTGAGTAACTGATATCAAGTCCTGTCCCTTTAAGACGCAGTCTGTGAACCATTTACACACTGTAATATTATTACATGTCAGTTTAGCTAATTATCTAACAGTGTGACAGAACATGTAGACATGTTTGCACTAATTGGCAGACACCACACAATATGACTAGCCCCAGAAGTGAAGAAGGTGGACGACAGTTCCCAGAGCACATCTGGTGTGGATATAGTGCCCTCACACTAAAATGCCCACGGGGCCACCTTGCCAGTGATTACTTTTCAAGAAACCATGGAGTATTACCTGGCCTATGGCCATATACACTTCCAAGGCTTCTAGTGACAATGCAGAGGTGTAGTACGCTCGGGAGAAGACACAGTGAATAATAACCTGCTGTGTGTCACTCATGAGATGCAATAAAGCACAAGGAAGTGAGCAGGATAGAGCTGAATTATGGAGTACTCGCTATCTCTGGTTGAGGGCACAGGAAATGGAAAGCCACCAATCATGGTCGGCCTAATGGTTACCAAGAGGCTGTTTCTGTCTTTGTTTGGTATTTAGCATAATGGGAAAGGCGAGAATTCCATGCGATGTATGTAGCAAATGTACCATTGAAAGCAATGCAGTGTGGGAAATAATGTGAAATTGGAAAAATGGATCAGCTATGGCCGATTCACATTTTCATCTCTCCATGATTCTTCTAAATATCCTTGCTTTATTGTATTAGGCAAAAGAAAGCTGCTACCCACTTGTGCATGGCAACTTTAGAGGACCACGCACGTGTTCTTGTGGCACACCATTACGACATGTGAGGTAATATGTCTCCCTGCCTTATTTTCTTTTTCTATCGTAAAGCATGGTTATTGGTATTGTCCAACGTTCTGCAATTTTCCCTGATTCAGCTATTTTGCTAACTTTTTCCCTGCATATATTTCCAGTATGCTTTGTGACTTTTCCAGCCAGTGAGGACAAGGGATAAAACTTGCTTACGGGACTACTTTTTAAATCACTTTATTGTGCGCTGTACTGAGAAATGTCAATACAATTGTTGTCAAAGTAATGTGGTTACATGCCTTGAACTACTAGGGGAAAAAATAGATAAAAATGGAGAAAATACAGCAGAAGGAATCAAAGCTCTGGAAGAACCAAACACAACTATGAAACAATTGCTCAATCCAAGCTTGTTCTGAAAGCTTAGCATCTGAGAACGTATAGCTTAAAGATTTAATATAACTATTGCTCAGTTTTCCATGAAATCAGTTCAGCACTTTCTGTTTTAATTCTTGTAACAGTGTATGTGTTGTTTTTTCACTATGAGTCTTAAACTCTCAGACGTTTCAGATGAAATTAGCTCAGAAATCTACAATTTATCCATAAACTGTTGACTGTGAATATGTTTGCATCTATTACCTTGCTGGATTGTAACACTAAAACATCCAGCAGGTTCTGTACATGCATTCACTTTGGTAATCAAATGTACTTGGTTTGGCTAGCATAACTAAAAACAGACAGGTGCACATTACATTAAAAAAAAAAAATAATAATATATATATATATATATATAGTTAAAAAAACCCTGAAATATATCAGATTCTGCTTTCATTTCAGGAGGGTGGTGTGTGACTTCACCCATTTTGCTAATTTCCAATTGGTTAAACATTGTGTTACAACACTCTCTGGTCTCCTTAATCACATTTCCACATTAAGAAGATGATGCATTATTATAGACTGTTTAACACTGACTTTCTATTCCATATTCAGCAAGTACATTTAAAAAAAAAAAAGCTTTGTTTCTTTTCATATTGAGCTGTTTAAGAATTGACTGTTATTTAGTTGGGTCTGACATCCTCAAACTGCATTGTCAGCTGTATGTGTAATCAGGTTTTAATCCTTATATGGCTAAAACAGCTCTCAGACCGAATGGAAATGCAATATGGAGCCCATGCTCTCGCATAAGGTACTCCAGAGAGCCAAGATGTGTTCAGGTTAAGTGGATTTGATAGTGGATTTATGACATGTTTGCTTTCTGTTATTTGGATGGAAGAATGGCATGCTGATGGGTATTGACAAATGGTGAGAAGCCTAGTGGTTTAATGATAAAATATAGATCTTTTTAAAATGAGACTGCGTAGATCACTGGACTCAGTCAATGCACAGACTCGGTCTCAACTAACCAAAAAGCCTTATGTCAGCTGAAAACCCTGCTGCCCTCAACACATATATTCATATGTCACCAGTGAAAGTCTGAGAAAAAGTAGCCTGTATGCAAAACATACTTTACATTCCGGTGTTCATGCTTAAACAATGGAAAATTAAATAATCATTATGATAATAAGGACAAATGTCAATACAGGAGCACGTCTATAATATCCTGCAATGCCATGTAAAGTTTATCACCATGGAAACAAGGGCACTAGCATGCATAGGTGGGGGAAAAAAAATAATAAAATAAATCTATAAATTCAGTTTAGAAGTCCTTCTCAAAACAAATCTATGAATGCCTGTTTCCACCACAAAAAAAAAAAGAAAAAAAAGAAGAAAAAGTTTTTATTCCACAATTCTGACTTTTCCCCCATTGAATACTGAGGGGAAAAGAGTCTGAATTTGAGATATAACCTCAGATTTAGGACTTTACTAAATATGAATTTATATAACTCAGTATTTATTTAAAAATCTGAATTGATAAAAATTCACAATTACCTTTTTATTAATGAATGAATGAATGAATGAATTTATTAAATTCCCTGGTGGAAACAAGCTTGTATACAAACCGAATCAGTATATATATATATACACAGGTGCTGGTCATATAATTAGAATATCATCAAAAAGTTGATTTATTTCACTAATTCCATTCAAAAAGTGAAACTTGTATATTATATTCATTCATTACACACAGACTGATATATTTCAAATGTTTATTTCTTTTAATTTTGATGATTAGAGCTTACAGCTCATGAAAGTCAAAAATCAGTATCTCAAAATATTTGAATATTACTTAAGACCAATACAAAGAAAGGATTTTTAGAAATCTTGGCCAACTGAAAAGTATGAAAATGAAAAGTATGAGCATGTACAGCACTCAATACTTAGTTGGGGCTCCTTTTGCCTGAATTACTGCAGCAATACGGCGTGGCATGGAGTCGATCAGTCTGTGGCACTGCTCAGGTGTTATGAGAGCCCAGGTTGCTCTGATAGTGGCCTTCAGCTCATCTGCATTGTTGGGTCTGGTGTCTCTCATCTTCCTCTTCACAATACCCCACAGATTCTCTATGGGGTTCAGGTCAGGCGAGTTTGCTGGCCAATCGAGCACAGTAACACTATGGTCATTGAACCAGCTTTTGGTACCTTTGGCAGTGTGGGCAGGTGCCTAGTCCTGCTGGAAAATGAAATCAGCATCTCCATAAAGCTTGTCAGCAGAAGGAAGCATGAAGTGCTCTAAAATTTCCTGGTAGATGGCTGCGTTGACTGTGGACATCAGAAAACACAGTGGACCAACACCAGCAGATGACATGGCAGCCCAAATCATCACAGACTGTGGAAACTTCACACTGGACTTCAAGCAACATGGATTCTGTGCCTCTCCACTCTTCCTTCAGACTCTAGGACCTTGATTTCCAAATGAAATGTAAAATTTACTTTCATCTGAAAAGAGGACTTTGGACCACTGAGCAACAGTCAGTTCTTTTCTCCACAGCCCAGTTAAGACGCTGCCGTTGTCTCTGGTTCAGAAGTGGCTTGGTAGCCCTTTTCTTGAAGACGTCTGAGCGTGGTGACTCTTGATGCACTGACTCCAGCTTCAGTTTACTCCTTGTGAAACTCTCACAAGTGTTTGAATCGGCTTTGCTTGACAGTATTCTCAAGCTTGCAGTCATCCCTGTTGCTTGTGCACCTTTTCCTACCCAAATTATTCCTTCCAGTCAACTTTGCATTTAATATGCTTTGATACAGCACTCTGTAAACATCCACACCTTTCAGTAATGACCTTCTGTGACTTACCCTCTTTGTGGAGGGCGTCAATGTTCGTCTTCTGGATCATTGCCAAGTCAGCAGTCTTCTCCATTATTGTGGTTTCAAAGAACAAGAGATACCCGGAATTTATACTGTAGGGATGGTCATTTATTCAAACTCAAATGTAAATATTCTAATATTTTGAGATACTGATTTTTGACTTTCATGAGCTGTAAGCTCTAATCATCAAAATTAAAATAAATAAACATTTGAAATATATCAGTCTGTGTGTAATGAATGAATATAATATACAGGTTTCACTTTTTGAATGGAATTAGTGAAATAAATCAACTTTTTGATGATATTCTAATTATATGACCAGCACCTGTATATACATACAGTCATGGCCAAAAATATCGGCACCCACGGTAAATATGTTCAAAGAAGGCTGTGAAAATTAATCTGCATTGTTAATCCTTTTGATCTTTTATTTAAAAACAGTCACAAAAATCTAACCTTTCATTAGATAATAATAATTTAAAATGGGGGGAAATCCTGGAAGAGGACGTGTGTCTGTATCGTCCTAATGCACAGTGAGAAGGAGAGTTTGAGTGGCTAAAGACTCTCCAAGGACCACAGCTAGAGAATTGCAGAAAATAGTTGAGTCTCGGGGTCAGAAAAGCTTAAAAAAAAAAGTCAAACAGCACCTACATCACCACATGTTGTTTGGGAGGGTTTCAAGGAAAATTCTCCTCGCTCATCCAGAAACAAACTCCAGCATATTCAGTTATCAGACATGACTGGAACTTCAAGTGGGACTGGCTTCTATGGTCAGATGAAACTAAAAAATGAGCTTTTTAGCAGCAAACACTCAAGATGGGTTTGGTGAACACAGGGATAAAAAGTACCCCATGTGTACAATGAAATATACTGCTGTATTTTTGATGTTGTGGGCCTATATTTCTGCTGGAGGTCCTGGACATCTTGTTTAGATACATGGCATCATGGATTCTATCAAATACCAACAGATAAAACATCGATAAGTGACTGACTCTGTTAGAAATCTTATAATGGGCCATGTTTGGATCTTCCAACAGTACAATAATCCAAACACAAACCTCAAAAACAACACAAAAATGGGTCACTGAGCACAAAACCAAGCTTCTGCTGGCCATTCCAGTCCTCTGACCTGAACCCTGTAGAAAATGAGTGATGAACTGAAGAGAAGAAGCACCAACATGGAGCTGGGAATCTAAAGGGTCTGGAGTGATTCTGGATGAAGGAATGGTCTCTGATCTCTTGTCAGGTGTTCTCTAACCTCATCAGGCATTATAGGAGAAAATTTAGAGCTGTTAAACTGGCAAAATGGAGGTTTCAAAAAGTATTGAATAAAGGTGCCGTTAATTGTGGCCAATGTGTATTAGAGAAAAACATTTGTTTCATAATGATATTTTCCCCCATTTTAAATTCTTATTATCCAATGAAATGTTAGATTTTTGTGAGTTTTTTAAATAAAAGATCAAAAGGATTAATAATCCAGATTAATTTTCACAGCCTTCTTTGATCATATTTACCAAGGGTGCCGATATTTTTGGCCATGACTGAATAAATAAATAAATAAATAAATCCAATAACAAAAAAGTTACATTGCTTGAACTATCCAACCCCATAAAATTAATAATAAAACCTGCTTCACAGCATGTAAAGAAATGCATGTACAAATATAGTTTAGTGACTATAAAACATAATTATATAACAGGTACAGGATTCACTGCCCACGTAAGCTAGCCAGTACAGAAGGTGCAAGTGTTGCACATACAGTAGTGCTGAACACAGATGAAAAAATGGTGAAAATGCATTATAAACCTATTTATCAAAATTTACCAATTGATTGAGCTACAGGCACAAAAACACTTCTATCCTGTAAATCTGACTGAATTAATATAATTTCAGTTTTTATATTATAGCCTTATAGGCTCACTTATACTCTATATGAATCTGAATTATTAACCAAAACAATATCATGCTTTATTCCAGAACAAGTGTCTGCAGATTATGTATTCCATGTTATCCAAGGCCCAAACCAACAGGTTTGAACACCGCATTAAGAGCAAACTCCACTTTTTCTAGGTTAAATTACATTGTGAATCAAATTTAATGTCCTTCAGAAAAACAATTCTAGATTTAAAACAGCATTTTTTTTGCCCAAGGCTACAAGTTTGAGTGAACGACCTTACCTCAAGGTGAAGTGAGATCTCAAAATTTATGCAACATATGCTCAGCATTTACGCAACATATGCTCAGCTCAATGAGTTTTTCATATTTCTATTATTTTATCAATATGGTGTAAAATATTAGCGGCAGAGGTAAGGGAGAATAGAGTCGTGGAGGACGGTCATAACAATCTAATACCAAGATTGTAGTTTAAAACCTCAAAATCCAATGCATCAACTAACCTAAAAAAGCAATAACTATCAACATACAGAGCAGCAGCGGAATCAGAAGAGGTAGTAGAGGTCTGCTATCCAGAGACAACCCCCTGAAAGCTATTTTACTTCACTATGCAACTTATTTCTGAGTCAAATGCATGTTCGATGAGAAAAGGCAACCAGGAACTTGTATTTAGAAATCAAATAGTCTCAGTTCTAATTTTAAATCAGCAGTTTTAAGATCTACAAACCTGACCTGATACCTAACAAGGCTAGATGTGACGAATAACAAAAAGAGCAAGAAAAAGAAGAATTAGAGCCTGTGGAATGAGTGCAAATGGGCTTATTAACACTGGGTCAGTTTCACACACAAAAACAAAGACTAATTAAGTGGCAGCTGTGCTCCTCCAAAGACTTTTCTGACCTCATTAGTAAGCATATGGACTCAACTTGCATAGCTAACAGTCCATGAATTAGCAAGAATGGATAAGAACAAATAACATCCTTAAAAACGAATAGTAGCATTTGTTAGTTAATACATTTTTATGGCTATTAGTGGAATATGATAATTAGCATATAGCCTACTGTACATATTGCAAAACCACTTCTGTGTTACTGTGACACAGAAGTTGTAATGCTTCTACTGCAATTTGCGTGTTTGTCAGACCTTGAGGTTCATTTATTTCAGCCAGTCAGTAAAGAAGAAATTGGTAACCAGGAAGCACTTATAAGCCATTGGTCACACCAGCGAATGATTCAATTACTACCTGCAGTTTCCAGAAAAGAAGACATTTTTACAGTCATCAGTGCTCACTAGATTTCCCGGAGAGTGCCTCTGAAGAATCAGAGTAGAAATGTATTTTTTTAAGCTTATGTAGGTCCAGTGACTGCCTGCCTAAATAGACCTAGACCTCTGAGGAAGTGGAAAAAATGATTGCAGAGCACCATAAAAGAGGTCTTTCGCTTTGCACTAATGGAGGCATGCTCTATGAGAGGGCTCGGATTGGGAGACCAAGCTTTCAGCTCTTTGCAGTGGTTTAGGAGATATCTGGAAGAGCACGTTTGTTAAGCTGTACACAGACTGCACATGCACTGTATGGATGCAAGTGTGCAAGTGTATGGATGCAAGTTAAAACTTAAAATGCATTGGTTTAATTAATCCTTTAAAGTTGCAAAAATTATTTTGAGTTCTGTTCATTGCATTAACTTAATATTGTGTGTAATTCAAACGTCTTCATTAGTCATTTTCTATTAACTTAATTTTGTATTAACTAAGAAAAGGCCTGTGTGTTAAATGCTGTTATGTTTGACATTTAAAAGAATTTCTGATATGTTGAAGTTTTTGAAAAAAAAAATTATTTATTACTGTTATGGAAGCTGTTGATCTTAAAAGAAATAGATAAGATTAATCAGATTAAAAATGTATGTCCCAAAATTAAGTTCCTCAGTGTAGTTTGTTGGTTAAAAAGTTTTATTAAAACTCAAAAAGATTTATTCAAACTGTTGCATTATTTATTTATTTAGAGCCAACATTATTATTATTATTATGCATAATTTATAATTATTATATTAGATATTGGTATATATTCATATGCATTTAATTAGAATTATTATATAGGGAGGATCAAAAATATGGGATTAAATTAAATTCAAATGAAATTAAATTTCTAATATATATAAAATATAATATAATAATACTTATTATTATTATAATAAAACGATTATACTTTTTAAAATAAAAATATTATTATAAAATGTTCAAAATCTTAAAGTAAATAAATACGAAATCATAAATTACATGTTTAAATCAAATTTTGTATCCCAGATTTTTCTGTTCTCCGTGAATTTTGGATCCCACAGTATTGAATTAAAATAGAACAGCATTCACAGTGTACATGAAGGCTCTCTGGGAAGGTTTTCCTGTGTTTTTGCGGACTCTTTGAATTTGGTGATTGTACATTCAGCAGATAGAAGACAGGGTTCTGTTGAGAGAGGAGGGGGTAATATTTAATTTACGGTCGGCTCAAACAGTATTAACAGCAGAAACAGTGCTGACTGGCATGGAATATGCAAAGCTAATCATTTCTCAGTAGTTTGATTTGTGAAACCATTCAACTAATAAATACAAGTAGCACTGTCTGGTAGAGACAGCGAGAGATCTACAGCGAGACACAGGAAGACAGACAGAAAGAAAGACAGGAGCGGAGAAAGCACTAAAGGGATTATTTCCTTTTGCTACTGAGAGGGCATTTATTTCCTCTGACCAAACTCTGTGTCATTCATCAGCACAGGGAAACAGCCCGAGACACCGTGATACCGTGTTTTGTGCTATCCAATAACATCTAAAGAGTTCGTAAACATGGTGATTATAAAATGAATACATGGGTAGTTTTACTCTATTTTTGAGCACACAAATGCAGCCTTGGTGCGCATGATATTTCATTAAAAACATTTTCAAATCGTAATGTTTCCAATTTTTTGACAAGTACGTTATACATCTAAAATGTTATTTGTCACACCCCAGGATGTGTGTTAATGACTTAATTAACTCTAAATGCATATCCACTTGAGTAAGGCACACACAAGTTCCTGTTGTGGTAGTCTGATCCATTTGTGTTGTAATGGGAATGTATTCTTTCATAATCACTTGCACTGGCTCCGGTTTCCTCCTAATGGGAGACAAAGTGCTCTGGTACAGAATCAATGTGCTTGTCATTCACAAGTATGTCTGAATCTGGCGAAAGGTCATCGAGACTTGAATGTCGATTGCACATAAAATGCTTACAGGTCTGGAGAGCGAGACTGGCAATCTCAAATCCGCCCACAGACTTTCAATCGTGTGAGACGCCTCAGAACAAAAGGATGCTTCCCTACATACAAGTCAAGGTTCATTATTTTGCCTGACAGGTGCAAACCATTTACATAATTTTGTTCATCTTTCTGATGTCGTATGACCATACATAAGCATAATAATGCATCAAGAGCAGCAGTCGAGTAGTGTGATTTGTCAAAGCGCTGCTGTCAGTTGAAAAAGTGTGATGCACATAAAGTGGCCCCACAAAGTATTTCGACCCTGAAGTCACATTTACAAATGCCGTTTTTGATCAAAAAATGTATTTTTGATGGCCAATTCGACTAAGTCTGCAAGTTTTGTGAAATTAAATGCTTATTAGATATTCAAAGACTTAATGATATTAATGTGTAATTGCTGAAGGTAGATGCGTTACAGCATTTTCTATGCTACTACTAATAATATTTAAGTTTAACAATCAATTAACAATTTAACAAACAGTTCATTTTCAGTCAGAAATTGTTAACTAATAATGATGGATAATACGAGCTCCATGCGCTCAGGCTCTGGCGTTCTTAGCACTATCAAAATAAAAGTCTGCTTCCGACACATCGGCCAAACAGAAAAAAATATCAGATGATGCTGATAATTAAATAAGGTACACTAATGGCAATCTTGGCGATGTTTTGGTCAACCACTAATAGATATAGTGGTAAAAATGAAGATTTATGAAAATGAAGTATTCTGGTTGTCAAATGTTAATTGAATGTACATTGTCCACCTGCAACCCTCTAACTTTGGTATTGCGTGTGGTTTTATTTCTTTATGTGAAACAATATAATTTTTAATATGAATTTGTAATTTACATTACATTACAATTTCCAAATAAACAGAACAATAGATAAAAAGACTATTTAAGGCTTAAAAGTCTTAAGTTTTATTTAAGACTTGCTGAGTAGAGAGCATTTGCATAGCACAACGTTGGGAATCTGCTCTGTCATGTTATTTCCAGGAAACAAATAAAACAATTCAAAATTGAGGAACAAAGCTAAGCCGGGAGACATGGATTACATCCTAATGCCAGAATTTTCATGCTCTTTCAGCACTGCAGCATTAAATCAGTCTCAGTTGTGTTTTAGAGGCATTTTAAGACTGAATGCACTCATTATTCAGTTGTGGGACAAAAACATTAATGCTATTATAGCTAAAATCATGAGAAATCAAATCCAGAAATCAGTGAGTAACTGACAAAAATGGCCGAACACTGACTGATAGCTAAAAAAGGAGCTTAAAACTTTAAATATATTAAACATTTCAACTTTGTACTAAGACTTTTAAGATATGAATAGTCTATATTGCCAGCTTAACTTGTTGATGATCACTGAAGGTCGCACACATTTCAGTGTGCTTTAAAACGTGATGCTTCTGATCTCTATTAATAAATAAAGAGACAATGCAGAGAAAAATACTTATGACTAAGTCAAAAATGGTAATTTTATATATTCAGAATTTATTAGCTTATTCGAACTGCTTTGTTTGTATCCTCAGGTACTTCTGAATTTATGACAGGAGATACTGAGAGAGAACTCTGCTCCACAGCAGAACTGAATTTACTGAAGCTGGGCCGCAGGCTGTAAATCAGCACTAAAATGGGTGTGATGGGAAAAATATGGGCTGGCATATGTGCGTGCACATCCTAATTTAATCATGCAAATTCACTTTGTCTGGGCACCCACACCACCTCAAATAATGTTAAGTCGAGGCTCTGATGTTAGATGAGTGGCTCATCTGGAACTTGACTTCAAAACTTACTATAGCGGTTTAGATGAAACTAGCAGTCCTGGCTCACCACAATATAAGACAATACTATTTATTTTTCTTTAGTGAGGTCAGTCAGTCAGTCAGTGAGTCAGTGTATGAGTCAGTGAGTGTGTGAGTGAGTCAATCAGTGAGTCAGACAGACAGATAGTGTGTCATTCAGTGTTGATTTTAACATCAAAGTTTCTGGTGTTATTTTAGTATCGTTGTGATCATATTGTAGGTATACATTTAGATTTTTTTTCTGTATTCAGTTTTATTTTGTAAAAAGTTTTTTTTTTATATATTTAATTTCAGATAACATTTATTTAAGTATTTATTTAAATGTTTTTTTATGGTAGTAGATTTAGTTTACTATAATAACCCTGATGTATGTTTGTGTACACTGTAAAAAAAAGAAAGAAGTTGAGCCAACTTAAAATTAAGGCAACCAGCTTCAGCAGATTTTTGAGTTTTCTCAACTTGTCATTTTAAGTTTATACAACAAAAATTTGTGAATCTCCCACAAAAATAAGTCAAAAATCTGCTGAAGCTGGTTGCCTCAAAATTTTAAGTTGGCTCAACTGGAAGCCAAATTTTTTTTTACAGTGTACATATATTATTGAAATTAAGCAAAGTGATCACATCCAAGGTGATATGATAGCACATAACATCATTTTTAATGCAAATGGTCTGTAGAAGTTGTCATTTGATTAGACTGAACAAATATGGATGTGATTTTTGCAATAACATTTCAGACAAATTCACTCTAACCTACAGTATATTCACTGCATAAATTACATAACTGTGTGCAAACTTAATTTTCAACGATACCAACTGTTTTTAAAAGTTGCATTTAAAGCCCACAAATTTATTATTATGAAACCTTTTTACTCTTTCGATTATATCATAAAGAATATCACATGCTAACAAAATGCCTCAATACACGCCGTGGTTTAAAACCATGTGTGGTACATTAAGCGGTAATCAACCTGATTTCCATTAATTTCAGCATAATTAAGCTGGAAACCAACAAATCAACTGTGCTGCTTAATTATCCAAGTCAGAATTAACAAGATATTTTATAAATAGCACAGATACAGGTCGCAACCAGAGCACTGAGGAAATTGCAGTACAAGCCGACAAACAGAGCAATTACACTGGTGAGAGCTGCAAGCCTTTCGCAGTCAGCTCCTGTGTTTTCACATCTCTCTGAGCACAGGAGACGTTTTCCCACAGACTCGTCTCACCCGCCCACAGTCCAACATCTTATTGGACCTTGAAATTAATACACAGCTATAAATTATTCACTATTGTGAGGCCTTTTATCTGACTGTATCGGTTAGAAATCGTGGAGTGCAGGCGTGTTGACAATGCAGATCTGGACAGGAGCACGGCCTCTTGTTTGTTACACTTTGAACATTAAATTTAACAAGCTGCAGTGCTGCTAACACAAACTTTATCATAAAACAGGCTCTATGACCCAAGACCATTAAATGGCTCAACTTGGCAACGTGTCCCGGGGTTTATTCTATTACAGCCTCCTGTGAAGAGAACAGACCCCAGTAATTTATAATACCTGAAGGCTCATGTATTTTATCTCTCAATTCATGAGCTGGCAGCAGAATTCGCAGGCTTCATCTCATATCTGTGTTGACGCTAAATATGTGAATGGCCTGTATACTAGCTCAGGAAGAAAGGGGATGGAAGTGTCAGCAGAATAATGGGATTGAATATTTTGTTCTTGTTGTTTCTGAGCAGCTGATGCAGTTTTATGATTGTGTTGGAGTGAAACTGCTCTAGTACTCGTGAGAAACTCAGGGTATTCTGCTGAAGTTACTCTAGGCTTTGTGAATAGACTATATATTAAATGGCTTGCATCATTTGCTCATGCTCTACATCACTTTCTGTCATGTCTCCACTGTCCTATGTAGCAAAAAGTACAAAGTAGGGCAGAGGCAATCTCTTATGTATTTATTTATTTTCACACCAATGGATCCTCTGCAGTGAATGGGTGCCATCAGAATGAGAGTCCAAACAGCTGATATAAACATCACCATAATTCACAAGTAATCCACACGACTCCAGTCCATCGATTAACATCCCGTGAAGTCAAAAGCTGCATGTTTTTAAGAAATACATCCACCATTAAGTCATTTTTACCTTTAAACCGTTGCTTCTGGCTAAAATACAAATCCTGTATCCACAATATTGCTTTCTCCAGGGAAAAGGTTGTCTTGTCTGAAACAGGAATGAAATATGCATAGATCAAGCACCATTTATAAGCAAAAACAGTTAAATATGTCATTGGATTTTGATATGAGAGGACAACAGGGGATGGACTTTTCACTAGAGGAAGCGTTATTATGTATTATGGAAAGTGATGGTTTACAAAGATAAAACATCTTAATGATGTATTTGTTTTAGTGCTAAATTTGTTTTAACATTAACTTTTGTTTATAATAAACATGCAGCTTTTCACTTTTATCAAAATATGAATTGATTGACTGGAGTCGTGTGGATTACTTGTGATGTTTTTATCAACTATTTGGACTCTCATTCTGACGGCACCCATTCACTGCAGATGATCCATTGGTGAGCAAGTGATGTAATGCTAAATTTCTCAAAATCTGTTCCAATGAAGAAACAAACTCATCTACTTCTTGGCCTGAGGGTGAATACATTTTCAGCACATTTCATACATTTTTTGTAATGTTTTTGATCCAATGTTTTATTCACTAATTGGAAACACATCACACAAACTACTTGCAACACTACACACTAATCCACTAATTGCTGAAACTGCTGGTCACAATTTGCACCTACAGAAGAATACTAAAGTTGCCCTTTTTTGCAAAACAGTCTTTTTGAGAAGGATTATTAGACTGGAACCATGTAGCTCATGTGTTATTCATCATTTGGAGACCTTTAAAATGTAAAAAATATCAAACAGAAGAGACAAGAGGCATAAACAAAAGGGAAAAAAACAGATGGAAGTAAATGCTAATCGCTTTCTGATCTTCTATTATGCCACAAAAAGGCCCGGCATCAAGGCAGAAATGAACGATTTAATCACCACTTGACTGCTGACTTGACAAACCTGACGGCTTCATAAACGAACAATTCAACATCTATTATATGCTTGAAAAATTTGGAAGTTTATCACCACAACATGGAAAGACATTTCAGTTTCAAGTCTAACAGAAGCTCCCATTCTTTTATAAGATAAAATGCACAAGAAAAAAAAAAAAATCCAATGATTAATTTCCATTTTAATGTAACACATCAGTTTGGTTAATGGAAGTCTACTGTACACTGAAAACCCTAGAAGCTGACTTTACTCAATACATGAATCAAGCTGTGTTTTCTTAAAACCTTACCAGTAAGTCAACCTAATATGGTCTTCTCAAAGAGTCAATGCAACCATTTAGGGGAAGCCACAAATGCAAACAGGCCACACTTTATGATTTTCGTTGAATAACACATACCAAGTAAAGTATAGAGATTACAACTATGTTGTCATCATTTGACTGAGTGAGTCAAATGTGAGTCACACAAGAGAGTGATTCATAAACAAAACAGTGCATTAAAGCTCATCGCTGTGGAGTGGAACGGCTTTTTGGAACAGGGTCCAATTTATGAAGCACTAATCAACTAATTGCCCTGTAACAGTGACTGCACACAATACACAAACAAAAATAACATCAGCAATAATGAAAGAGAGCTAAAAACTCTATTTATTTGGAATACGTTTTTACTAATATATTTTTTACTAATTTACATTTTATAAATATTTATATAATATTTATAATAGGCAAATGCTAAATGTGAATAAAAATCAGCCCTGGTGAATATGTAATGGCAACTGCAATTTGAAGGCAAAGAGAAAAAACATCCATAGATATTCATAATGTTATTGTACTGCTATTACATAAAATAATAGAGCCCGGTCTTATGAAAATGCGCATAAATAGTACGCCAAATAAAAATGAAAACTCGTGGTATTGATATGGAAAAAAATGGACTTTGGCGTATATATGATACGCACGTGTTTGGCGTGCATATAATACGCAGTTTTCGCGTACATATGATATGCATCTACCCCACAACCCTAATCCTACCTATCGCGTACCATATACACGCCAAAGTCCATTTTTGCGTATCAGTACCACGAGTTTTCATTTTTATTTGGCGTACTATCAGGGGCGGATCTACCGGGGTGGCTAAAAGCTGTGCCAGCCACCCCACCTGCCACCCCAGAATTATCACAGAATAAAATATAAATGTGCTACTTTTCAGCCGCGGCGATGACAGCGCGCGATGGTGCACGATGGTTGCACGCGCACGCAGCGCGCCCAGTGTAGTCGGCTTCATTAACAAATGACTCTTATGAACCGGTTCTTTTTGAGTCGAAAACACAAAGCGCAGCCCATAACGAATTGTTTTTACATTTGTTCGTGAATCAGATACTGATTCTCGGTTTATTCAGAAGTCCTCTGAGAAATTTAATCCCGTCCGGATATGTCTGAGATTCATCCCGTAATTGTTCGGTGATCCGATTCTCTGACCGCTCGCTCCACTTTCATCATGGATATAGAGGCCTTTCTGCCATATCGGACGAAACAATAACACGAAATCAGTAAGAAGATGCAGATCACAAAAACTAATAGCAGAGTTAGGTAAGAATCTTGTATTGCAGTTTTCTCGATTGTTAACATAATAACTGATTTTAGTTGGCCATTTTCCCAAACCATTAATTCAGTTCTCAAAACAAAGACACGTTTCTCAAAAAGTTTAACAATGAGTAAGTTAAACATTAGGCAGAAAAACTGATGACACCAATCAGAATCTCTGCATCCTAACAACGAAGAGAGGAGAGAGTATTCAGTACAATTACAGTACAGTACCAGTACATTAGATGATGGAAATTTCTAATTTCAGTAAACTGTAGCACATGTTGTACACCTTCAAACGTGTGACTGTCAAATTTAATTTGTAATCATGTTTTATGTGTAGCTACTGCATGTTTGCAGAACTAAGAAATGACTGCCTACAGATATAGTCTTGTGTTAGGAGACCAGGAAACCGCTGTATACTGTAATGAAATTTGACCAAATGTGCAGAGGATGCTGAATTTACTTATTTATTTATTTT
Source organism: Onychostoma macrolepis (assembly GCF_012432095.1). NCBI lineage: Eukaryota > Metazoa > Chordata > Actinopteri > Cypriniformes > Cyprinidae > Onychostoma > Onychostoma macrolepis. The sequence goes on from NC_081155.1 coordinate 14,695,182, forward strand.
TTTTTTTACTGTACTGTAGGCCTATGTGGTGCATACCAAGTTCATATACAATTCTTTGGTATTTGAACTTTTCTAGTGTTTTTCATCTACTGCAAGACTGTAAAATGAAAATGATTTGTTCCCCAACGTTCATTGCTGAATTATTATTATTATCTGTAATTTAATTTATGTTGTATACTGTAACAGACATTGAGCTGCAATAATAATTCCTGAATCCTAAGAGTTTAAGTGTTAATGATCTCATGAGTGTTCACTGGGCAGGAAAGTCATGTGTATTTGAATTGTGTGTAAGCATTGTGCGCTCCTTATTTGAGAGTCACACTCATGGTCTTCACGGTCAAAAGTGACTGGACACCTGAAATATATATATTTTTTTCTTCAGTAAAATCAATCTAATATATTTTTGTTCAATAATATTTTTTCTTTTGTATTTTGAGAGAATGTTTATGGTACTAATTAATATTTATGCAATAATTATGAAAAATTTTTCCCATTGAAAATAATTTTTTAAAATAATTTTTCAATTTATGCAGTATTTCAGATGAAAATAGACACTAGGCCTTTAAAATCCAATTTTTGAATGCAGATTAGCACCTCCTGGTGTGAGCAAAGAAAGAAAAAACATGTAATTTCATGGTGTAACCACTAGTTGCCTGTATAGGACTCTATAGAGAGTCTTGTGAATCCCCTAGTTGTTTTTAGACATAATTGTTTACTTTTATTAGGTTGTGGATATAAATGTATATTTAGGCATTCTCAAAGACTACTTTTTGTCAAGGTTTATATATTTTTTGCATTATTATTATTATATAGGTTTTTGCACTATTATTACTACAGTCAACCCTGAACACAGAAAGCATTTTGTTACACAAAACATTAAAAAACTATAAAAATGTAACAAAAATGAAGAGGAATGCTGATCTGATTTCAACCTCTTGTTTCACTCTTCTAACTCATTTTGGCTATATGGTTATAGCCATACCAATTCATTTGAGTGTGTATAACTGTGTATGTGTTTGTGTGTCTGTGAGTGTGTGTGAGTGGATGTATCTGTTTTACACTCTTGATGTTTTAGAGTATAACCCATTCCTTATTGTCCACTTTTTAACTGCATTGTAGTTGAATTATTGATTTTATTTTACATAGTTGCTGTGTTACAGGCACACCAGTTCATTGGGGTGTGTGTGTGTGTACAAGTGTGTGTGTGTGCGCGTGTGTATGAGTGGATGTGTTGATTTTGCACTCTAGATGTTTTAGAGTTTCACCCCTTCATTGCTGTGCAATGTTTTTCTGCATTGTTGGGGATTTGTAGATAGTGCACACAAAAATGTTCTGTATTTTTTAACTTTTTCCCGTTTCCCATTCATTTCCTATGGTCGGTCATTTTTGACCGAAGACCATGAGTGTGACTATTTTTTTTACGACCACTTAACTGTTTCGAATCATGCCCTCAATTTTTGTGTGTGTTCACATACCAAGTGCCATAAAAGTCACAGAGTATCGTACCATTCTGGTGAAGCTACGATTTTTAAAAATTCAAAATGTAAAATTCTCCTGTCAGAAATGACCGAAGACTGCACAGGGTTAAGAATACCTGTAATAACTAGATTGCAAAGTTTGAATGACACATTTATGCTGGCTTGTCTTAAAGTCTTGTTTAAGAAACATGCATAGTTTGGTCAGTTAGATGTTCTAGATGGTTTCTAGGATATTCTGTGTGGTTGCTAGGCTCTTGCAGTTGCTGGGGTGTTGCTAGACTACTGATAGTGTGTTCTGGATGATAACAGACATTCCCATCTCTGGTAATAACAGAAAATCAAACGTTGTTTTCAAAACTGATCCAGTTTCAATGCTTTCATATTATTGTATTTCTTTCTAATGTTAGGAAATTCAAAAGTGTTACTCTTAAACTTGCACTAAAACATGATTTATACCATCTAAGTAGCCTGTAATATTAATAAACCACATGTCTTCTTTAATGATACAAGTTCAGAAACATTTGTAACCTGTTGAAGTTTTTTATATTTTGTATTGACTTAGTGCCATGATGGATATTGAAATGTTATTTATTTTTCATTTTAAAGAGTATAGATGATTACTTAATGCTAATGCAATATTTGTGAACAACTGTGCATGTCAGACAACCAATCCCCAAAAACTATGCATGGGGGCTTGCTTTGGTGTTGCCACCCCTCATAGACCCCACGCCACCCCTTTGCCACCCTAAAAATTATTTTCTAGATCCGCCCCTGCGTACTATTTATATGCACTTTCATGAGATAGGGTTGAATAGTAATAATACCAATCACAATAATAATGAAACTAATAATAATAGTGAAATTATGAAATACTTTACAGCTGAGTGGTATTATAGTTATAGTTCTCTGATTTGTTTATTTTTTATTTGATTAAACAAACAAACAAACAAACAAACACATGTTTGTGTTTTCCCTATTTGTTCTGCCTTTTTTATTGAAACAATGCACATACAGTGTCATGTCTGGTAAAAAAAAAAAAAAAAAAATAATAATATTTATCATTGGTTTTAGGCCCTTCTTATTTATATGTGCCTATAAATTCCTATGATTTTATTATGCATACATACACCTTTAAATTTATAAAGTGCAAGGCCTTACAGGCATTTCCTCTGCCTAAAATGCTCAGAAGACATAACAATATGAAGATCGTTGCTCCATTGGTTTAATCAAGTCTTAGCTTAATTATCTTTAGCTTACATAACATATATGAACTGCAGTTTCTTTTAGGCAGCATTTATAAGCAATATCCTACTGTACATGCAGGTTAGCATGACTGACTGGACTCTTTCAAACACATTCACATGACATTTCAAATGCAGCTTAATTGTATTTTATTAATGAAAAGTTTACATTAGGGTTTACAGTGTGGAGTAATCTACACGTTTTACTTGTGTTTACTGCTGGCTGGTTGGTTCTCTCTAGACGAACTGAGTCTCATTTAAAATGTTCAATCTTTTCTGATGTGCACATTATTATCATGTAACTAGGGATCTTCACTCCTAAATATCTCCCCTTTGTGCTTCAGCTCACATTTCATTTAATCATTGATGTTTCAGCTGTGAGTTCATGGAGTAGTACACTTTCTACTGCCTTCCTCAAATCTTCTTTGCCTTTTTTTTTCTCTCTCTGTACTCTTTGCTCTTGAATCTCTCTGGTTACCAGACGACTCAGAGGAGCGTTTGCTGAGAAAAAAAAAGAAAAGAAAAGACAGCTGGCGTTTGGTTTCAGAGCCACCCTGTTCTCTTCAGAGCATGGGGTAATTGCCCAACACGTAACACCAGTGATGAGAAGATACTGCAGATGCACTAAAAATAGCTGACAGGGCCTTCAAAGCACAAAGCCACAAATCCAGCTGAGTGAAGGGGTTTCGAAGATTTCCATCACGGCCGGTATGATAATTATCACCGTGTCATTACAAAAAGGTGCGATAAGCCATTTTGTTTGCACAGAAAGTGATGATTCTCACACTGCCATCCATAATATTAGCGTGGACTCTTGGGAGAAGTGCTGGTGGAGGAGAAGTGGGGTCTTAATTACCTCATTCAGGATGTATCCAAATGTTTTTCAATATGTTAAAAAGATTAACATTACACACAATGTGACAAAAAGACATGATGTTTGTATACAAAAGAAATTTGTCTGGTAATACGACCACCTAATGAAGAACCAGTAGAAGAACACACAGAGATGTTCAGACAGTGTTGATACTATCCTAATTGCATGGTATGCAAAATTGCCATACAACATGATAATGAAAGCATCCCTGTAGCTTAAAAAAAATGTTGAGGATTTCATTTTATTTAAGGAATGCATTATAAATATACTCTGAATGCAATGTTAGCAGTGTTAGATAACAGCTTCTGCCAAAAATGCATAAATGTAACAAATATGTGTTATTAAATCATTATTAAATGCTATATGAAACACTATATTATTCTGTCATGTCATATGTATATTGCACAGTACAGACATAAAAGTCATGTCACACTGTCTGTCTGTATTGTACCCAAGATCTCACTGATTAAACGTTTCTTCATCTGTATTTTACCGTTCAAAGTTTGCGGTCAGATTATTTTATGTTTTGCACGAAGTCTCTCATGCTCACCAAAGCTCACAAAAACTGTTAAATTGTGAAATATTATTACAATTTAAAATAACCGTTTTCTATTTGAATACATTTTAAAATGTAATTTATTCCAGTGATGCAAAGCTGAATTTTCAGCATCATTGCTCCAGTCTTCAATGTTTGAGAACGTGATTCTTCAGAAATCATTCTAATATGCTGATTTGTTGCTCAAGAAACATTCATATTTTTGATAAAGCTGTGAGTTTTTTCTTTTTTTCTTTGTTGAACAGAGAGCCATTATTTGAAATAAAAATATTTTGTAACAATGTAAAAATCTTTACTGTCATTTCTGATTAATTTAATGCACAAAAATCTTACTGATTTTGAATCATACTTTTGAACTGTAGTGTTTATAAAGCAAGCTAAATTTACTTGCTCATAATGCCAATATTAATCCTTACTTTTACAGAACACATACTGAACTAAAGGTGAAGTGAGCATTTTCTGCATGACTGACCAAGCAGAACTGCTGAAATAATGACTTTTTTTCCATAAACTGAACGGTGTCCATATGTTTTTCATGGAAAACAAACAACAACAACAAAAAAATACTGTTTATAAAAATACAGAAAATTATTTTTTGAAGTGCATATTGAAAAATTTGATGAATCACACAGGAAAGAGAGAAACATTCACAGCGTACACCTGGGTTTAGCTGAAGGACAAGGGCTAACATGACACTCAAGTTGAGTCCTTCAGGTCCTCAATCCATCAGTAAACAGGAACATGAGGAGCCTCTACAGTGTAGTGTGTGCAAATTGCTCTTCCTCTCAGCTGGTGATGCTGCGGGACGTAATGAGAGGGTTTTTCTCAGTTCTACGCTGCAATCAAGGTCATAGGCAGACGAAACTGCCAATCAGCAGATACAACACACACAGGTTTGCTAACACTGAAAATTAAAGATACAGAAGTGTATAGATAGACACTGTATAGATACAGTAGCGGCAACAACTTCTGGAGGGAAAAATGTCAAGTTGTCAAGGTGGAAGAGAACAGCAAAATGTCCTTGACGTGTTCTTGGAGAAGACCAGACGGCTGCCACTTGATTTGATGTGATTTGCAGTACAATCACTGATGTTCATGACAACTATTCTTTGAAACATGGTGACATCTTGCTGCAATGGATTTCATTTCTTCTTTTTTATTGTTTAATTTAATTTTTAGCATGAGTCATGACAGGCTTTGAAGAATGGAAAATGCTGGCTTTGCTTTAGAACTAAGATCAGGTGGAAACCCAACAATATACCAAAACTGGAATAAATAATTAATAGTTTCTGGATTACATTACACTGGATTGTTTTTTTTTAATATCTGTCCATTCTGGCATTTGGCTACTTTGGCTAGCTTCTACTAAATGACAGATGAAGGCTACAAATAATCAAATGACTTTGATTAACTATCCGAACTATGCATGATTATTTTATTATTCATGTTTAGCCACATATAGCCAGTTCGGAAATACTGGTCTAATGTATCTGTATGCTGAACATTTCTGTAGGATTTTACCATTTTACTGGCAATTTCTTAGGGGGAAATGAATTACTTCTGTGTATGTATATGTATATTTCATGCAAATGATAATGGCACGAGAGCATCTTCTTAGTCTGGAAACCCTGAGGACATTTATAGACATTTCATTAAAACCTCCAAAACGGTAATTCAGGTAAGCCAGGAATATTCTTCCTCACAGGCAATCCATCATTTTTCAAAACGGGACAAACTTTTAATTAATATGGATGGCACAGCTACATAATGTTTCAGAGTAATATAGAAAAGGAACACAGCATAAAATGTACCCACCATGAAATCTAGGGCTCCAAAATCAAAAAGCTCCCTGTCTAGGCTGTATTTTCAGACATCAACACATTAGCACACCCACCATGACTCCAAACAGTTTGGTTGTTTCTTAACAATAAGTAGCAAAATCCTCCTGCTTTGAAAGATAACCTTGCTTTGGAAAGAAATACATATAAAGTGGCAAGTACTGTTATGAATAATGTAAACCACTGTTAATTTAATTTGTAGTTTTGTTGTATTGCATTTATTGTTATTACTTGCAGCTTTTTATATTGTTTGTATTTTATATTAGCTAGTATTTTAGTTTTTGATGTGGTATCGAAATGGGCAAAAAAAACAAAAACAAAAAAAAAACAACACTTTTTATTTTATTTTAATTCATTTTATTGTGGCAGGGCTAGTGAACAATTTGGCAGTGCAAGTAAAAACAACTTCTTCCTTTTTTTTTCTTTTCTATGCGGATACACTTTTTCATATCACAATATATATTGCAGAAAAAAAAAAAAAAAAAAAAATTGCAATGCCATTTTTTCCAATATCATACAGCCCTAACAATTAACAATTATCTTTCAGTTCCTTCTAGAAAGCTATTACAAATATTATTTAGCACATTCGTTAAAAAAAAAAAATAAAATAAAAAATAAAATAATAATAATTTGTTTTATGCATTAATAGATGGTACAAAATGATAACAAATATAACAATATTTTAACAAATGGTTTAAATTAGATTTATTTAAAGTCATAACTTTGCTGAGCCATAACATTTGTTCAGTTATTGCCAAATGCAGTTTTGCCATTTACTAAACTGTAATGTTTAATTAATTATAATAATTATTTCCCATTAATTCTGAATTCATAATATTTACACCATTTAAAGATTACGTAATTAAATTGAGCGTACAATTAAATGCATAAAACATTAAAAACAGACTGAAATATTCAATCCAACAGTCCCATATCCAATTCACTTTCTTTACATGGGAAATTAAGCGTCCAGCACATTCGTCAACATTTCTGTTTTGTGTTCCATGGAAATAAAAAGGCATTTTAGGCAAATTATTCCTAAAAAACCTATTAGGTGTGTTAAAACTGACCCCATTCAATCGGAAACAAAAATCTCTTCCATTACCAAAACACCAACAATATCCACTTCATCATATTATCTATTTCACAACATGCTAATCACATCTGAATCTGAGCTCATTCCAGTAATGCCAAATCAAAACGTTTGCTTCTGATACATGTTCATCAAAGCTTGGCACACACTGATCAGAAAACAGCCCTTTGTCCAGTATCGGGCACAATCAAAGTCTGTTGCTGTTTCATGTCAAATCAAGCCCAATTGTTTGGGCCTGTAGCCAGTTAATCACAGGCCCTGCAGCTTTTGACGGCAGAGCCAGAACACAAGTCAGCGCTAATTCAAGACCAGGAACAGACTGGCAAAGAATTCTGCTCTTCAGATTGATGAGGATAGTCTAATTGCTTTCTTTCGTCACTTTGGCACAAACTTACATCTGATCTGGTTTCGTGAATGTAAATCATCTAGAGGCTGACTGACATAGTTGGTGTGGCAAAATTAATATACTAGAAAAAAAATAAATAAATAGTGAATGGTGCTGGTCCAGCCTCATCTATCAACGTGTGGAACTGTTCAAATAAATTGTCATCTTTGATAATCTGAAGTAGTGAGATACGTGACTGTTCAATCCAAACATGAGTTTGTGAACCTCACAATCAGGCAGGATATTTCAAGGAGCCGTCGTTTGTGGCTACAGTGATTTGGGACTTGTCACATGTACTAACAGTAACAGTCTGCAGCCGACATAAGCATATCACCAAATGATGTAATTAAAAAACAGCCCCTGGGGAGAACTGTCATTGAAAACACACACACACACACACACACACACACACACACACACACACACACACACACACACACACACACACACACACACACACACACACTCCTTCAGCACAAGATAAAGACAGAGAAGCAGTAAGAGAGTAAAAATACGGCTGGAGTTAACAAACTCTGGTGGGCTGAGATGAAAGAATCAGAGGTTATTCACAAGGCCAAAAAATATACCCTCTGCAAATAGTCTGGCAGAGCCCAGTGTGTCCGTGTGGTGAGGCTTTGACCTTGAACACTGCAAAACATCATCTGTTAATCAGGATTTTTAAAGCAATTCTTATTTTAAGTCCATTGCTTAATGCAAAGAGATGAAATGAACAACAATTATTATGTGTTTAATGCTTATGTGGTACATTACATTTAATTCAAAATATTGTTACATTTAAAATTCAGACGAAACATTCATATGAAGGAAAATGAAAATAAATAAACCTAAGAGGGCCCAGCAAGTGTAAAATAATAGTACACACATAATGTATAGGCATATGACGTAAACTTTTAAAAAGAAGTCTCTTATGCAGAAAAAAACCCCCCAAAAACAAAACAGTAATATTGAGAAATATCATTACAATATAAAATAATGGTATAACTTATAAGTATCTAAAAATTCTTTAAAAAAGACATTTATTTGAAAAGAAAAAGCTTTGTAAGAAATTATTTAATTCAGTTATTTAATAATTGAGTTTTCCCCGCCACAACAGATTTGTTTTTCTTATTTTACGTACAATATTTTACAGTAAGACATAAACATTAATGCCAGAGATGAAATGAACCAAAATTTTTAAATTGTGGTTAATCCTAATGTGGTACATTACCTTTAATTAAAAAAAAAAAAAAAAAAAATAAATAAATATATATATATATATATATATATATATTATTACATTTAACAAATATATAATATTTAACATTTTTAACAGTATGTACATTGTTTATAAAGTTTATATATCTATATTTGAATATACTATTCTTGATTCAATTAAAGTTAGGATTATTAAATTAATAATTCATTGTTAGTTCATGTTAACTAATGCATTAACTAAAAGACAGAATTTTTATACCAACAAATCCAATGAGATTTGTAAAATTAATTAGAAAACATAAAAAACTTTATTTAGGGCATATCTTATTATACCTTATAAGCCTCATATCTTATTAGAAGTTGACTTTTGGGTGTTTACACAAAAACAAGACACATTATTTTTTATTTTTTTTTATTATATTTATATGAATTAATTTATTTATTTTTGCCATGAAACTACCAGCAACCACCATCTCAACAACTGAGGCTGAATTGTTAAGTGAGATTCTGTCAAAGTACCAGCAGCTAACCATGGAGACTGCTACTCAAAAACATCAGAAAACATCTCTAGACACAGGAGACAGTTGTTTGCGTTGCGCCTAAAACAGACACGTGTCATGTGACAGCCAGAAACCATGTGCATTAGGAACCAGTGACCAGAGCCAGAACATTTCATCTGAAATAAATGCATGTTAACTAGCATCTGTGTCCCGCCCCAGGATATCTTGCATTACTTCTGTAGGTCTACAGGACAAAAGTACACCCAAATTAAATCAATTTAAAAAAATAGTGGAATTCAGCCTCAGGGAAGAGTGGCTGTGAAGCGTACAAGGAATTACAAACATTTTTTTCAAAAACTGCCATTTATATTTCATATTTTTCTCTGCACTTTGAATATTGTGTAAAATAGGATTACAGTTAGCATGAGATAATTTAGGCAATTTGTTACTTTCCCTCAAAACACAGGCTAATGTTATACAAATTTAAAATGAGTAACAACTGAGATTAAAACGTCACATACTCAAAACTTTATGTACTTCCCAGGCGACCATTGAGATGAACAGGAATGCTATGGGATAGCTTTCTCCTGGTATTATAGATCTTCTCTTAAATGATTTACACATAAAAGACTGGCAGAAAAGAGAAATGTTCAGATGTTTCAAGAACTTTTTTGGATGTATAGACAGATCAAAACCAGTTTCCTCACACCAGAACACAAGTCACTCCCAATTCCACAAGCAAAACAGACAAAAATACCCAGCTTACACATCACTGTCTGTGATATAAATCTCAGAGATAAATTAATAATTGCATCAGCTTCCCGAGTTCATTTTGAAGTCTTGCAGAGAGCAGACACCGCACTCCGCACGCACAGCTTCAGACACATGACCAGCTCACACGTACACGTGCAAACGCATATAAAATAGCCCGAGGGTGATATTCCACCTCATTTGAACGTTGTCCATTTTGAAACAGATGTGTCTCATTGTTAGATAATTCTACATTTCTGGCTGTATCTTGCTTTGGAATGCAAATTCATCTATATTTTCAAGGCACACTCCATATTATGTAAAATAAATAATCTAATCTTTTTTCCAAGACCAGCCAATTCCTGGAGGCAACCCTACAGCATGCTTAGTCCACAAGGCATCTGAGGTTTTATACAGATGCATTAAATAAAATTCATATATGTGCATTTTATTTCCTAGAAATGCATAAACTAAACATTGTACAGATTATAAATGCATTGCACACTGGTATACACAGTTTGTCAGTGCTGATATTGTGAACAGGCACTATATGCCTGGTCTTATCTATCCGGTGATGAATAGGAGATGTGAATTGAAACTGAATGGACTAGTCTAAGCAACGGCAGGAGGGACTGAGACTCTTTTGTCGAATTTCTGTTTATACAAAAGGGAGAAGGCAGTGGCTGTAATCTCTTTGCAAAGCTTGTTTTGCTGTAAACCCAACAAACTTTAAAATTCAGTTTACAGATGGAAAATGCATTTGAAGGAGGTATGCAAACTGGTTTATTAAAGTAAATAACCCTAAGAGGGCTGAGCATGTGCACAATAATATTGCATGATGCATACTACACTGCCATTTAAAAGTTTGGGATCAGTAAGATCTTTAATGTTTTTTTTTTTTTTTTTTCAAAGAAGTCTCTTATGCTCATCAAGTCTGCATTTATTTGAACAAAAATGCAGAAAAAAACAGTAATATTGTGAAATATTTTTACAATTTGAAATAATGGTTTTACTTTTTAATATACTTCAAAATATAATTTATTCCTGTGATGCAAAGCTGAATTTTCAGAATTGTTGCTTTAGTCTTCAGTGTCACTTGATCCCTCAGAAATCATTCTGACATGCTGCTATTATCAATGTTGGAAACATTTCTTGATAAGTAAAATTAAAAACTGCCAGTTTATTCAAAATAGAAATCTTTCCTAACAATAGTATAATATCGAACAAAAAAAGGTCTTTACTATCACTTTTTAACGATTTAGCACATCCTTGCTGAATAAAAGTATTAATTTCTTTCAAAAGAAAGAAAGAAAAAAATAAATAAATACTGCCCCCAAACTTTTGAATGGTAGTGTATATTGTTACAAAAGATTTCTATTTTAAATAAATGCTGATATATTTTTTACCTATGAAAAAAGTAACAGTTCAAAAAATAGAATTAATAATAATAATAAAACTAATTTTTGAAAAACTGAAGGATCATGTGACACTGAAGACTGGAGTAACTGCTGATTAAAATTCATCTTTGCATCACAGGAATAATTATATTTGAAAATATAAAACCGTTATATTAAATTGCAATAATATTTAAGATTACTGTATTTTTTTCTATATTTTTGATCAAATAAATGCAGCTTTAATGAGCACAAGAAACGTTCTTAATACATTAAAAATCTTACTGATCCCAAATTTTTGAAAGTCATGCTAATTAATTTTGAGCTCAAAATAAATAAAAGAGACTATGTGCATGAGAAGGACATTAGGTTCATCACCAGATTTGTTTACTAGGTTTTGCAAAAATAAACATGCCTAATCCACATAGGCGATGCCGCAGGGAGGCATGCATAGTTTATTATGCTTTTAAAATCAGCTATATGATGCTTGTAAGCACAGCACTTGGATACAAACACACTCTCATATTTACATCACATGATTTGATATGCAAGCAAAAACAAACGCTTGTCTAGCTGCATGCACATATTGCAATCCACCAAGCTTTATTTCACATTCCACTCATGGTCTTGATGAAACGCAATAGCAGGCTGAGGTTCACAACCATCTAATGTTCTCAACAAGGACCATGGTGTCCAGACTGCCAGGAAAGCAGCGTCGGGGAAAGGCTATGTGCGACAGATTTTTACCCCAAGGGCAGTGTCACTGCCACCCAATTTCAGGCCTGCTGTTTTCCAAGCTAAAAACAAGCGTTCCTGGCTCTGGTTTTTCCTCGCTGTCTGAATCATTTTGGGTTGCTGATGGGGGTTTGGTAATTGTGATATTCTCTGAAATGGAGGTGAGAGAGGAAAACAACGTGGAAAAATCTGCTTTGAGGGATGGCTGTGCAGCATTTTTCTTTGGCAAAAGGGCTGGCTTGTGGCATGACTCTTCACTCTGACCCAATGGATAACAACTTAATGGCATCTCAGCTGCCGAAACGCGAATCTGCCCAGCGTCGAAAATCTCTCGCTACTTATCTCTGCCTGACATCACTCAACAATGTGACAGTTGTCACACTGACAGTTCGGTTCTATGGCCCTATGAGGTTCATACAGTCTCAGACTGGAACAAATCATGGACTCTTTGAAAGATGGGACAGAAAAATCACAAATGAGATCTCTTTAGTATCAAGCACATCTGTGGTTTTTCTACTCAACCTCTGTAAAAATTTCAAAGCGTTACTCAGGGCTCCTTTGAGAAAAGCTAATCTCATTGCACTATAATATTTTAAAAAACACTTCTATTCCTTTTGACCTTCATCTCATACGATTACTAAAGCTGCATTTCTTGTTTCGCAGTCTGATGTATTTTCATTATACATTTGGATCTTTTTGACAGCTTTCTGGGTCAAAAAACAGTTGGTGGTTCAAGTATTTCTAGAATTTCATCTAATGTAACAAAGTAAATTAATTCAAAAGGAAGAGTACAATGGACACTGTAGTAGCAAGCTAAAGGACTGATATACTTCAAGCGAAAAAAAATGAGATGATTTCGAACAAAATCGGGCCAAGACAAAGTTTGTTAGGAGTTTCTTTCGGGAGTTCGAAACAGCTCACCAGAACAAACTTTTTAGATAAAAGTTTGCTATGACTGGTAAACACTTTCGAATGACCATTAGTCCATGTCAGTTACGAAATAGGTAGGTGTGCTCTGGGAGTCTACCTTCTTTAATAGAACAAGCGAGGCAAGGCAAACGCACACCTTATGAGGTGCAAGTTGAAGGAAAAAATATGAATCAGTTAGAGAACAACTGCACACTCACTTAATCATATTTATTAACTGCTACACTGTAAAAAGTGAAAGTTGACTTAACTTAAAAAAATTTAGGAAAAGTACATAATAATAAAAAAAAAAGTTAAGTGAACTTGACAATTCAATTAACTTTTTTTTTTTAAATGATCATTTACTTAAATTTTAAAAAGTTAAGTCAACTTTCACTTTTTACAGTGTAGTAGCCTTTTTCAAGGTGATACCTTCAAAGTGAGTGTGCAATTGTTCTCTAATTGATTCAGTCTACCTTCTTTGACATGGAAACATATTGGAGAATTGCTCTGTAGTAGAAATTAAAGTAGTAATACTGTTTTTTATTATTTTTTTATTTTATTTTGTAAAGCTGTTTACTTTAAATCAGTTTATTGTGTAAAGTGCTATATAAATAAAATTCACATGTTGAATTGCAGAACTGTTGCAAACATATCCACATCACTATGTTCAGATGCTTTCGTCATGTGTCACGGTACTCATGTGAATTGCGGTGGAGACTGACACAGAGGAGAGGAAATCATTGAATAAAGTTGTCATTTTTATTAAAAAAGTATTCTCATAGCTTCATAACATTACAGTTGAACCACTGATGTTACATGGACTATTTAAAGGGATAGTTCACCCAAAAATGAAAATTCTGTCATTAATTATCACCCTTTCCAAACCTGTAAGACACAAATTAAGATATTTTTGATGGAATCTGAGAGCTCTCTGACCTTCCGTAGACAGCAAGGTTCCTTACACGATCAAGGCACAGAAACGTAGCAATGACATCGGCAAAATAATCCATGTGACATCAGGGGTTCAACCGTAATTTTACGAAGCTATAAGAATACTTTTTTGTGCACAAAGAAAACAATAATAACATAATTTATTCAGCAATTCTTTTCCCCGAGTTACCGTCTTGGAGAGTACCATTTTGGAGAGTACCCCAGAACGTAATTAACGTAATCAGCGTCATTTACATTCAGCATGCGTGCACTGTCTACTGAACGTAAACAATGCTGATTATGTTGATTACGTTCTGAGGTACTCTCACATGGACTATTTTACCAACAGAATTTTCATTTTTGGGTGAACTATCCCTTTAAGGATGTCCTTACTATGTTTCTGGGCCTTGAACGTGGTAATTGCATTGCTGTCTATGGAGGGTCAGAAAGCTCTCGGATTTCATCAAAAATATCTTAATTTGTGTTCCGAAGATGAACAAAGGTCTTATGGGTTTGGAACGACATGAGGGTGAGTAATTAATAACAGAATTTTCATTCTGGCTGAACTTTCCCTTTAATGGCTGTTTTCTCACCATTTTTGTTGTGTGTTTATTGCTTCATTTATTCTATACGTTGATATTAATGTTTAATGATGCACTGTGCACACATCTAGACAACAGACACTTTCAACTAACTAATAATTACAGAGGTAATTTCCGAATTCCAATTCTGCGCTATTACATGCAATCACAGAGATCCTATTAATACTTTAATACATCATATTAATACTTTGAACTTCAATTCTAATTCCTTCCTAATACACATCAATGAGACCAAATGGAGAGAAAATGGAAATGTCTGCTGAAAAAAGATGAAATAAAACACTATGTGCCTGTGCACATTGCATACCTATATACTGAACACGTCATATGCATATATGTCATCATCATTATGACAAATTCACTTTTTTGTAGTTTACGTGGAGACGATAATGTTTTCAAAAACATGCACTTGAAATCCTTTTTCAAACATTTTTTTTTTGAAAAAATTTTCAGGCCCCCAAAACGTGATTATCGTGCAAAAGAATGGCCCAAAATGCAATAAAGAGTTTTCTTTTTTAGTTGAAAGCATTTCATGTAAACACCCACAAAGGTATCCATAGTTTCCACTCAGGGTGATTGCTCACTGAAAAGTCAAGTAGAAATATAGAAAATAATATGACAATAGACCGTTAATTACAGGCGTTAGTACAGACAATGACATTGCGTTTTTTACTTGTAGATAATAACCAAGAAAAAAAATAAAACTAGAAGAGGAGAAAAAATGTCAATTAATAATAACTTTGTGCATAATTCATTAGTGAAAGTCATTTCAAAAAAGTAATATTGTAATCTTAATTTGAATGTAATAACTTGTGCGGCCTCATTTTCTGAGGACATCACAAATCCTTCCTAATCTTTCCTGTCAAATATCCTGCTTCCTTCAAAAATATATCTTATTACAGAGGTACAATATACGTTGCCCGCGAGGTGACATGGTCGGTTCACTTAGTTTTGTCGTGGCCATGAGATATTAATTCGTGGGAACGTCATATTAACTCGTGGGAATGCGTGATGCAGCCGCCATCTTGGAACGGTCAACTTGACGTCATTCACCATACTGTAGGTTCGCACAGAGCCGTTGGGTTTTCAGACCATCGGCTGTGCAGGACTGTGGCATCTTTTGAATATTCAGTGATTACTAAGGTGAATGACGTCATGTTGACCACTACAATATGGCGGACGGCTTATGTATAGCAGCCCATAGAAACAGTCGCTAATGAGGCATCTACGTATATATCTATGATATGTAAGATGTCCGCCATATTGTAAAGGTCAACTTGACGTTATTCACCATAGTAAATCACTGAATATTCGAAAGATGCCAAAATCCTGCACAGAACGTTTCAACAGCTCTGTGCGAACCTACAGTATGGTGAATGATGTCAAGTTGACCGTTCCAAGATGGCAGCCGCATCTATGTGCTTGGAGCGGTCGAATGGGGTGTCTATGTGTCTATGGAGGGAACGACATCCATTTCTCGTGGCCACGAGTTCAATGCGTAAACTAACCTGCATAGCAAACCGGGATTATCAGATATTATCATAAAACATTTAATTTAATATTTGTATGTTATTATTATTATTATTATTATTATTACATTAAATTCTAGGGTTCCATTTTTACATTTATTGTTTTATATGCTTATTTCCCCTTTCAATTTGTGTATCGCTTTAACTAATTAACGTTTTGTGTAATTATGCTAGTATTTGCTAGCCTACCATATATTTTGCAAATACTGTGAACGCTTGACAATTATGCCAACAAAGTTTTGCCTTTATGATTCTGTATCATGATAAATGAGCATGTTGTGTTTTCATTTACAAATGAAATTACGTGAATGATTAATTCCTCAACAAAACACTATAGTATTTATAATTATGGTCTATTAATTATGGAAATAAAATGAAACATAGCCTATGTTAAATTTAAACTGCATTCCAGTAAAAATTCCAGTCAGCATTATTAAACTTTATTGGCATGTCGAGCATTTACACTAGGCTGTTATTTACAATTCAGAACGTTAAGTCAAGAGATCGAAATGAAGGGAGAAAAAACGAATATAAACGAATATCAAAATATAACCAATAATAATAGTCTAATAATAATAATAATATACAAATATTACGGGGGAAAAAATGTAAATGGATATACAAGACTGTGGGATGGATGAAAATGTTTTCTTGTGGGCCTATTTTATTTTATGCACTTTATGTAACATTTGTTCATGATAAACTTCATTTGAATGCTGACTATCGCATGTAATACAGTCCAGTAGCCATGGTTAATATAATAATTTAATAATGTAATAATTTCTATAATAATTAATATAATACTTTCTTAATTCTAAATAAAATAAAATAAAATATGAATGAATCCATCTCTTATAATCCTGGGTTGCTATGGTCACGCAGGTTAGTTTACGCATTGAACTCGTGGCCATGAGAAAAATATGTCGTTCCCTCAACATAGCATCTCGAGGCCACGACATAAGAATGTCGTTACCTCGACAAAATGATCTTGTTGCCACGACATTCCCATGAGTTATTATGTTGTGGCCTCGACAAAACTTAAGTGAACCAACCATGTCACCTCGCGGGCACCGTAACAATGGGTTCCATTTCATTCACCATTTTTCTTATCACAGGATTTCAACTTTTATTCTTTAAAAAGAAAATTCCACAATCCAAGTAAACCAGCACACAAACTTAAAGAACAATGTTTCTGGAAATATAAAACAAATGATCATCCTCAAGGTCACAAAACCTACATAAGGTCCAAAGCTTTGTCCTGCATTAATATCAGCATAACCCAGAGCAAGATTCATATGACCCTCAAAATGGAAGTCAGGCAGACAACTCAGCGAGGCAGCAGACTCCAGCTGTTCTGTTCTCAGTGGAGACATGCCCTCTGTTACTACTGTACACTATCATTTACACAGCAAATAACTTTCCAAGGATACTTAGGATATTATTGAGAGATATATTGCATTCAAAGAACCTTCAAAACACTTTTTAATAAAGCAGATAGTTCTCAATTTTTATTGAATGAGCTGCGTTTGAAACTACAGAATGCCGACCAACACACACCTGTAACTGCACATTCAATATTAATATTCTGTAAGTTGACGTATAGCTTGGAAGCATGAACATACCACAGTTATGATATATCACTTGGCAAAATAATTATTTATAGACATAATTATTAAATGTAGCCATTTGCTGAACATTGATGTTTTCATATTTCTGCTGCCAACATGAAGGAAGTAGGAAATAATGCGTTATAGTGATTTTATAATGCATAAAGTGTTTTAGGGTTTATGCTGATACACCTTTTACTGTACAGTATTTGACTAATAGTGTTTCAAAAATGAAAAATGTTTGATTTGTTTTGTAAGTGTAAAAACATTTGTTAATTTATATATTTTTCTAAACATTTTGAATTTTTTTTTAAATAAATTATTTTTCATGCTTTTACATGCAAAATAATGTTTAAAATATTATTTTGAATGAATGTTTACATGTTTTCCACAGACTAAATAATAATAATAATAATAATAATACAATAAAATATAGAAAATGTTAAAGTATATTTTGTCAAATTTTAATAAGTGATGTTCTGTGTTACAGTGAGTCTACAATGGTTCTAGTTCTAGCGTTTTGTTAATAAATCTTTTACTGTACACTTACTAATATAGGAAAAATAACATTTAAAATAATGAAACATTTTACATGTTTTAATTAATAAACATTTTTATATTCTGTACACGTAAAAACAAACATTTTCCAAAATGTTCGAAATGTTAGAATGTTTTTCTAAAAGGCTATGATAATAATAATAATAATAATAATGTTGACATTACAAAATAGTAAAAAAATAAACATAACAATAATAATGACATTACAAAATATTACAAATTTTAGAGTATATTTTCAAAAGCTAAAATTTCTACTTGCATTAATAAACTTTTTATACTATAGCATTTAGAAAAAGTAGTGTAGAAATCTCATTATCATTTCTTAATTAGGTTATGTTCAACTGGATCAATATAGAGATATTAAAGGACTCCTGTACATTTACTCTAATAAAAACTCTATTAACCAATGTTCCTCGAACAGTGTAGCAGTTAGGTGCTTTTTTCACTCTTTCCATAAAATCACAATTTTCACTTGGACCCATTCAATCACATCTAACAGCTTGATTAATTGAGTCTGGAGCTTAAACCCTGCAGATGTGCTGGAATAGGTCAGGATGAATACGCAAGCTGTGAGCATAGAGATCCGGCCTTAAATTGTCACAGTGTCCTTGTCCATGGCAATTGAAGACTTAAGCCGAGGGATAAGAAAGTGTGCACACGCATGTATCAAAGCACTGGACAAATACAGCGGCGGTGCCCGGATTCCAAATGAGCCGAACGGCAGGACCAGGCCGCGCTTTGATAAAGCATACCGGCTTCTTTTTTCTAATCGCCCCGCTTTGCATTTCAAGGACTTTTCAGCCAGGCCAAATGTCACTTTCGCAAAACTCCCCAAATCACTGACAGCTGCCTCTTAATTTGATCGCCCACCACCAAGGCCGAGAAGTGCACGAGTGCTGTTAATACTTTCGTAAAGAAACAAAACGTAGATCAAAGTGATCTCATCACAGTTTTCATCATATCAGCAGGATACTGGTGACCGCGTCTGCATGAATGTTTATGCGTTTAATTAGGTATGCGTAGGGGATTGTCGAAGTAACGTTAGGAAAACAGATGTAAGTAAATCTGCACGGGTATTTCTCCCAACAGATTAATTAAATCAAACACTGCACTTCACATAATCTCACTAATAGCCCCCTTGACTGTAGACACTTCAGAGACGTCTCCCAGCGGAGGCTCGGAGCTTAGAGAACTGCACTCGGAGCGCTGCGAGGGAATCTGCTCGAACCGTATCTCTAATACGTCGCTTCTTGACCTTGCTTTTGTCATTTTATTCCCGTTTGACACATCTTTAAACTTTTGATGAATCTGACATTGGGAGAGACAACAGCTAACGGGACATAGTGAACCAGAGGTATTAGATTTCAGCAACGTGATATGTACGGTACTGTATTATTTGCATCTACAGCTACCGTAAGATGAATTTTAAGTGTTTATTTTCTTACAGGGATAGAACTTAGAATTCTGTCATCAGTTACTCATCTTCATGTCTTTAACTAGCTTACTGTTCGAAGATGGTATTCTGAGAAATGTGTTCTTTTTGTCCATACGTTTAAAAGTCAATGGTCACAAAAACTGTTTAATTAACAACATTCTTCAAAATATCTTTTATGTTCGACAGAAGTCATACAGGTTTGGAATGACAAGTGGGTGAGTAAATGGCGACGATGGTCAATTTTTGGGGAACTACATACCTTTAAATGTAAAATTCATCTTAAAGTGGGGAAAATGCCATGCTGCAGCCGTGACTTATTCACCTTGGTATTCCTTGAGGTTTTCCCATGGGTTTTTATAATAGGGTTTTTCAATTTATGAGTAACACTTTATAAGAAACAAGGTCTGGGGTAAATATAAATTGACGATACTTGGACGTGTTGCTCTATAACGTAAATTGCAATGAAACCTAAATGAAACCCTAACCCTAACTACATAAGATTGTTTGGGTTTGAGTATTTGCAGTTTACAATGTAAATGTCCAAGTCCAAGTAGGCTATCGTCAAGTTATGTTTACTACAGACCTTATTTTATTCATAGGAAGAAGAAAAAAACATATACATGAATATTATTAAAACATTTCAAGGGAACCTATGGGAGATTAGCCTTCTGGGTTTTGCAAACAATAATGGCCATTGTTAAAAATTGTTTTCAAGGATACATAATTAATGTGAAACTGATGAGGAGAAACAGACTAAATCAGCCTTAAGACTCAACAACCTAACTCACTTAGTCACAGACACATGCCCTCTCACTAAATTCCTCACTAGTGAAGAGTCATATTGTCAGATGTGGTGTTTAACAGCATATTGACAAACCTTCAGGGGTGTACAGAAACCACCATTAAATCCGTATTGCCGCTCCTATCGATCCAAGTTATTTAACACCCATTGAACTTTATTAGCTTTCTAAATTGTGAATCAGCAAAAAAGAGACACAGCCAATCAGTTTGCGCACCCATTCCAATAATCTTCACCTATCATTTGAATCCTCTGTGGGATCGAGGCAAGAACTGTCATCAGATTACCCATTGATTTCAATTAGCACGAACCTACTACTAAACAACCTTTGTCAGTCCGCGATCACTGCTAGCGCTATTGATTCACAGGCTTGTTCCATTACGCTTGATTGCTGCTGGGCCACTGTCAGCTCTGAGATCCGATTAGTTCCCCCTTTTTAGCACGTTCTCTCAAATAAAGGTCCACGAAGGTTGCTAATAAGGTTACAGACAAGTGATGGACTGAAAAGGTCAAAACAGAGATTATTGATAGAGAAGAAAGATGATAGAATACAATGGAGAGGGAAGAGAGAATGATGTACCTACACATTTTTGGCTGCTTGCTGTTTGAAGTGTTTTAAAAATCTAGACACATACTCAAAGTTTTTCACCCGCACTTTTCTCTCAGACATGCATTCTTTCTATTCAGCATTGAACATTGCACCCTTAAGGGTTTGTATCGTACATTTTGTTACTTTTTTTCTCCATATAGAGTTCCATATAGTAGTTATTTGTGCCCAGTAATGCATATTTTAGGTTTTCATGATCATTTTTAAACCTCTCTCTGGCCCTTAGAATTAAACGGCATGTTTTTGGTGTTGCATGTGAAATAGCTAACATGGTACATGTGGTTCAATGGTAAGTTTCATTTCATAAAAATTCTCCACTCCCTAAATAACAGCCTCTTTGTCTTCGGGACTGTGCACAAGTCTAAATTGAGAATGTATTTAAATTGTATTGAATTTGATAACAAACTTCAGCATTGCAATTCAAATTTAAATGTGCTGGGAAAAAAATCTTATATAAAACAAAACAAATAACAACATTTTTAACAAGAAAAGCAAAGTCAAGACAGTAGGGTTGGGTTGATAACCTTGATTAAACGATCTTCATTTTGATGAACTAATATTGATTCTTAAATTGTAAAATAGATTGTTCAATTTATGCTGTTTTCAGTTGATGCATAAAGAAAACTTACCATTCGATAAGTCTCAGCTTTCAAATTCTCAGTTTTATCAAGAAATCCAAACAATATATGCTTTTGCTTTCTATGTGTTTATATGCATTTGTTAATTCAATGTTAAGGATATCTGATTACTTCCTAAGAAAGACCTTTTGCAAACCAGGAACATGCTATACCAACAGATTACAGCATTTTACTCGCCGTGAGATTTATTAGGTATGTTGAACTACTGCTGCAGTTTTATTGCTAGTCTTGAGATAAAGTAGGAGGGGTAATAAAGCGGGACCACTAGTGCTCTAGTGCCTTTCAAACATACATAAGGACTTTTCAATTGCCCTTTGTTTTATTGAGACCTGTCTCCATGAGACAGCTCTAAACAATGTGCTGTAGCTGATTGGCTTCTTGCAACGCCATACACAACAAGCCTTGATTTACAATGGAACAGCTTTGCTGGCAAAAACGAAGGCCTAGAGAAGTGGGCATAAAAACCTCTACAAGGCAGCCAAGAACAAACTAGTGAGGGAAGTCAGAGCAGCCAATTCAGGGTTACTCTGCAAAGCTGGATGAAGTTTTTAGCCAATGACCCATCCTCAGTATGGAAATGCCTGTGGGATGATTCTAACTGCAAAAAGATGAGATTTCTCTCCAATTGACATACAACCTTTAGCATCCAATGGCCCTAACAAGGGCAGACTGGAAAGTCAGACCAGCCTCCTCCAACCCTATACCTCCCACATCAATCAAACACGGGTATCCTCCACCATTATAGCAGTCCTGCAGGATCCTGAACCGCACTAATGATCAATGAGCGAGTTTCCTCGGGGACCAAATAACCAAAAACACAACCAGTCCAGACACTGTCCCTCCATTTCTCCCTGAAGCTCTGTGCTGAATGCTGGTCAGCTCATGACAATTCAAAAGTCCTGGGCTTCAATTGCAGCCTGTTTCCATCACTAAAAAATACCAAAATATACCCACACTTGATACCACTACAAACTATCCTTGACTCTTGGGGTCATGAAAACATTTGAACGACTTGAGCTAACCAACTCTATCATAATTGACTCCCTACTGGACCTTGTGCAATTTGCTAACAGGGCAAATAGGCCATGTAATCAAACTTCAGACACACTGACCCATAGTACTAGAGCGCCACACAGACTTTTGCATCCTTAAATCTTTGTACACGAGTGCTTTCATATCCCAGGACTCATCGCAAGTTTGCAGATGACACTTTGGTGTGATTGACATGATTGGTGAAAGCAACAAGTCTACAGACAAGAAGAGTGGCTTGAGAAGACAAGAAATGATGTGGACCCACTTGATGATTTTCAGCGACATGACCGTCATCACTGTCAAGATTTCCCATCTTGCTGAAAACCATAATTTTCAGGATTTTAAGTGATGGGGAAGCGGTTTGTCTGAAGAGTCACCAGAGGTTGTACTTCCTATGGCAATTGAATAAAATCAATCCGCCACAGGGTTTAATCGGTCGTGTTCGGCGATCACTCTGCTGCTCCCCTAGGGACTCTGTTGGTCGAGGTCTAAAAAAGTAGGCTTTGAAACATAGCCATTGATTCTTCACCTCCTGCTCATCAAGTCTCCAACACACTACCATGCAAACAGTGATTCAGGACAATAAAACCAAAAAGAATCAGAAACAAGAACAGTTTCTTCCCTAGAGCAGTGTGTCTTATCTGTAACTGAACAACTTGTTTGAAGGGCAATGAACTCTGGACATCAAACAGTACTCTTGACACCCGGCATTCAGCTTCTTTTGTAGTATTTTCTAGAGTTGCCCAACCTCTTTGTCTCAAGTACCCCCCATCGACACAGGTGAGGAACAAATACACAGAAACAAACATTTTCATTTGAATTCATATGATACTGCAAGAATGCATTAAGGTATATATATATATATATTTTTTTTTTTTTTTTTTTTTGTCCAATTCCTTAAAAAAAAAAAGAAATTTATATTAAATTTTAAATATATTATTATATAAGATATATTACATATATCTTATTGTTTTGTCCGCCCTAATATTTTTTAATTACTATTATTAATTAATAAAGTAAAGCCTAAATCTTTCCAGTGCTGGTGGGAACCAACGTTATTTACCATAAACCACTTTTAATCCTGATTTAGGATAAATGGCACAGTCTGCATAGTGGCAATACTTAACATTACTGTATATATTCTGGATTTGCATATGGACAAATATTTATTATTTTATATTTTATATTATATTATTTTATATTTATTATATTATGTTTATGTTTATGCGTTACTATCTTTATATTCAGAATTTGTTTCTTTTCCCCTACCTCTACAATGTTTATATTTCATGTAACATATTGTGTACAGCATGTTCTTCATGTCCTTAAATTGAATATTTTCATAAATTTCAATGTATAGTCAATCAGGAGTAAAGAAAAATATCCCCCAAAAAAATAATACTGTATATATATATATATATATATATATACACTGTATATACAAAGTTCTGTCATGAAACTCTAGATGGCGCAGTCCGATAGGTCGAACTCAATCTGACATAATGACATCATTATTACATGGCACAGCTGATCGGTTCTTTTTGTATCAGCAGCCAATTAGCTTGCTGCTCAACATTCTATACTTGGCTAGTACTTGCTGTAGCAATTGCAGTGCACTTCAGAAGCCCTCCACCTTCCCCAGCTCCACCTGTATAGGTCTGCAATGGGGTGATTCATGTATGCTATATATGGGGGTTATTTAATATCATACATGTGCAGCAGCAATATTTCTTACATGCTCACAGCAGCATGTATCCCTCCAAGAGTTTTCATGATATAAATGTATATAATACAGCAACAAAGATTGCTGGGAACTCATTAAGACATTAAATCTCAGAATAACAAACTCTAAATTACATTTTCTCACCCTTTTTGGGTCCCAAATATGCCTACAAATGAACCTTTCAGGCATGAAAAAAGTCACATGCTGTAAAATTTTTCTCCTTCTACAAACAGCACACTGACATATTCAGTTATAATCCTGAACACTCAGCCAATATTTTGTTACAACCAACTCCCTGTAAAACAACTATTTGTTTAGCATAGTCTGATCCTTTGAGACTTCATTATAAAGTCAAAGCAAAATAAAAGAAAGCCATGAACAGCAAGACAAGACGTAAAACAAAGCAGCTCTAACTTTCTGACTCAACCAGTTCAACAATTAAGCCGTTAGCAGTTGACATCAGTTGACATAAGTCTTAAAGCATGTGTCAGTTGCAACTCAGACCTCTTGTGCAGTTGCGTCAAATACAGAGAACAAATTAGCAGAGTAAATGGCCATTGGTTTGGCTGCTTGCAAGTTATGAACTTTCTTGAAACTTTGAAATTAGTTTATTGATTTCTTCCATTTCTCCCTCTTTACCTCTCTCACTTTTCTATGATTTAAACGAATGACTCAAACACTGTTTAATGAATAGAAGAAAAAGAATACATTTCTGCAACTTACATTACTGAGTGTCTTAAACTGTATGAATATCATTCCAACTCTTGATTCAAGCCCCAATTTTCCTTCAGCTTCAATGATATTACAGTACATTTTCATCTGTGCTTTGCTAGGCAATTCTTAAAGGGATAGTTCACCCCAAAATTAAAATTTCATCATGATTTACTCCTTCCAAACCTGTATGTATGCTGAATATAAAAAGATATTTTGAAAAATATGGGTATTTAACAAACACTGTCCCCCTGCGTCTTTCATAGCATAGAAAAAAAAAAAATACAATAAAAGTCAATGAGAACCAGAAACTGTTTGGTGGAAAAAAAGAAATTTATACAGGTTTGTAACAAATTGAGGGTAAGTAAATGACAGATTTTTTTGGATGATTTCATCATTTTTTCTAATTTTTTCTAACGTACAGTCATGGACAAAAATATTGGCATCCTTGGTAAATATGATCAAAGAAGGCTGTGAAAATGTATCTGCATTGTTAATCCTTTTGATCTTTTATTTAAAAAAAAAAAAACAAACAAAAAAAAAAACACAAAAATCTAACCTTTCATTTGATAATAAGAATTTAAAATGGGGGGAAATATCATTATAAAATAAATGTTTTTCTCAAATACACATTGGACAAAATTATTGGCAACCCTAAAAATTATTATGATTAAAATATCTCTGAAGTATATTCCCATTCATATTCACAATTGTGAGCACTCCAGGGTGATTATGAAAATGAAATTATCCAGCCATGGCTTCCTGTTTCACAGAAATATAAATAGTAGGGAAAATGTCTCAGGTTACGTATGTAACCATGGTTCCCTGAGAGGGGAACGAGACACTGCGTCCTCTAGGGGTCACTATGGGGGAACACCTTGGCGTGACCAGTGTCTTGAAGCATAAATCTAAACACGAAAATAACATTGGTCGGCGACAGCCTATGACGTCACTACCGGCGCGACCACAGTTTAAATGGGCACCGGGAGAACACGTCATCCACTCCTTGTCTGAAGCCAGCGTCCGAAGCATGGTGAGCATTCTAGAGAACGCAGTGTCTTGTTCCCCTCTCAGGGAACCATGGTTACATACGTAACCTGAGACATTTTCCCTACTATTTATATATAAATAGTATACGATGGCTGTCAGTGACATTATCCCCTTCGGCCAAAGGCCTGAGCTGCATACCCCAGAACCTGCCTGTTAGGGACCGGGTACCCTGGACCCAGGGTAGAGCTCAAAGGCTTGGAATCAGAAGAATTGATTCCTTTAAGGGGATACGACCAAGCACCTAGGATAGTAACTAGGTCTTGGCCTGTCAACCAGGGGCTACTGCTTGCTCTGCATGAGCTGGCTGGAGGAACTGTCTCAACAGATCCTTGGTAGCAACACCCTGTTCAAGTTGGTATCACTGGGGATACATAGGTAGAGTGGGGCCCAAGGTGAAACCGAGGCCTGACCGACTCAAAAAAAGGGCACAAAGCCGCAGCGCGTAACCTCTACCATACAGGATTTTAGAAAGAATGCAAAATGCTTGATGTGCGTCCTTACCACAACAGAAAGTGCACAGAGATTTAGCGTGCGCACTTACCATAACATGTATTTTAGGAGCACTGTTGCTAAGGGGTCATAGGGGCTGCTTACTAGACATGCCTAGAGACCCCATGTGACTGTGGTACTCTGAGGGAGCAGTCCATAGCATACACAGAGCGCACGTAGATGGAAATGGCGCATCTCATAGAACAGTCCATCACATGATGGGTCACCAACTCATCATCATGGTCACCAGCCTGGTCTGGCTAGCAGTAACTTACATAGCTGAAGGAGCATAGCACCCAGATCTCAACTGAGAGGGGGAGACAGCGTGCTTATAAATATTAAAATAATGAAGGGCAAGATTACTGCAAGCTTAACCATTAATGCAGCGAATCAGGGAGGCAGAGGAAAGAACCTAGTAGCCTGACATTGCTGGTTCAAGGAGCTCTGGGAACCGGAGAACTCAGCCCTCAAGATGAGAGGAGAACTCAACACCCACAGAGCGGGGAATTCGACTCTTCAGGATAAAACCCTGGCGCTCAGAAGGGGGCAGCATGCTCAGCAAAGCAAGCAACTTAACAGGGAGGCAGAGAGAGGCCTAACAACTTGAAGTTGCTGACTCACAGAGCTCTGGGGAGCAGAGAGCTCAACTCTCAGGATGAGAAGGAAACTCCAAATGCTCAGGGAGGGGATGTGTGCTCGTAAGAGACCCTCGGAGTGAGGGGAGCACTGCCGAACTCACCATGAGAGCAGCCTGGGGGAATCCCACAGAACAGAGAATCCAACACTCAGGATGAGAGAGAAACTCAGATGCTCGGAAGGGAGCAGCATGCTCATAGGTGACCCTCTATGGTGAGGGGAGCAATGCTAGCTCGACCAAAAAACAGCCTACCAGGGAGGCAGAAGGTGGCCCAAAAAACTGGCATGACTGGTTGACAGGGAGATGCAGACGGGCCTGACCATCTATCGAACTGCAGTGTGGAGTTAAGGAGTGAAGCTCCTCAACGCCTTAGCGAGAGGAGCTCAAAATCAGAGAATGTGCATGATGCTTAAGTGGATGACTCAAATCTCAGGAAGCCTCTCGATGCCAGACATGAGTAGTGCGTCCTGGCTGGGGCAGCTTCTAAAAGAAAACACCCAGCCAGGACGTAAGGGAGCACATCACAAGGTCTGAGTCCTGAGGTTGCAGTGCTATACTAGGGACCTGAAGGCCAAGGAGGCTCCCGCAGAAGCCTAGCGACTTGGCTGCATGAACCTGCAAGCATGAGGCCGAAGATGTAGGCTATCATCCAGGCTGGATCCAATATCGACAGGTGAGACCATCACCACAATCAGTCGACAGATCAAGAGGTTCTGACTTCAGCAGGGGAGGTACTTGCGGAGGTCCTACCCCACCACAGCTCTTGCACAGGTCCAACATGAGAGACTTCAACACAAGTGCAGGAGGGTCCTGCCTAACCTCGGTCAGACAGAAAGGGTGGTGGCTTCAGCAAGCATCCAGGAGGCTCGCAAGGCAACACTTGAGCACGGAGAGTCATACAACCTCTGCAGAAAGAAGGGCTCCTGGAGTGCAGTATAATGTGGTTAGAACAAGTTATAAATCATCTGTCCAATAACTGCAGACAGATAACCACATCATACAATTCCTTAGGAAATTACTGATAGGGAAGATTTCCTGTCAGGTCCTTTCCATGTTCTGCCCATGAACCGCGAATAATAGGCAGATAATTCTCACCACACCCGCAACGCGCAGCATGTATTCAGCTCCTAGGGAGCTAAACATGCTCCGCCCACACGCTAGATTACCTCGGAAATCAAGCGAGAACGGAGCCACTACCGCGAATGCGTCGCTATTCCCACGAGAGGCGAACACACTCATGCAGACACGGGTATTACAACTCAGATAAATAGTGAAGCACTCACCTCCCCTCTCAGTAGACCCACCAATGCATCACAATGAGCGCAAGCAGTCTCCTCGTGAGTCAAACATGTTCAATTCATGCCTATTCCTCACGAGAAATAAGCAACGAATGCAACGAGTGCATTCAACTCCCTAGAGAGCTGAACGTGCTTGCTCTTCACCACACACACACCACGCGAGCCGCGTGAAAACTGCAGGTATCAGAGTGTGCTTCACCACACACACACAACCCACGAGCTGTGTGAAACTACGGGTATCAGAGCAAAGCCTCAGGCGAGACAACATGCACTCCTAGTCATGCTTAGCTTCTGCTAACATAAACAAACGGTCAGTGAAGACGAAGAAGAGGATGACGTGTTCTCCTGGCACCCCTTTATACTGTTGTCGCGCTGGTAGTGACGTCATAGGCTGTCGCCGGCACCCTCACGCCGAGGCGTTCCCCCATAGCGACCCCTAGAGGACGCAGTTAGATGTTCCCTCGAAAAGGAACAAAGCCCAAATTCCCTTAATCATCCATCACAATGAGAAAAACCAAAGAATATATTTCTGATGTGCAGCAAAAGACAATTGAGCTACACAAATTAGTGAAGTGGCTTTAAGAAAAGAGCTAGAGCAGTGGAAATTCCCATTTCCACCATCAGGGCAATAATTAAGAATTTCCAATCAACATAAAATGTTACGAAACTGCCTGGAAGAGGACGCGTGTCTATATCGTCCTAATGCACGGTGAGAAGGAGAGTTTGAGTGGCTAAAGACTCTCCAAGGACCACAGCTGGAGAATTGCAGAAAATAGTTGAGTCTCGGGGTCAGAAAACCTTAAAAAAAAATTGTCAAACAGCACCTACATCACCACATGTTGTTTGGGAGGGTTTCAAGAACAATTCTCCTCGCTCATCCAAAAACAAACTCCAGCATATTCAGTTATCAGACACGACTGGAACTTCAAATGGGACTGGCTTCTATGGTCAGATGAAAGTAAAAAATTAGCTTTTTAGCAGCAAACACTCAGGATGAGTTTGGTGAACACATGGATAAAAAGTACCCCATGTGTACAATGAAATATACTGCTGTATTTTTGATGTTGTGGGCCTATATTTCTGTTGGAGGTCCTGGACATCTTGTTTAGACACATGGCATCATGGATTCTATCAAATACCAACAGATAAAAAATCAATAAGTGACTGACTCTGTTAGAAATCTTATAATGGGCCATGTTTGGATCTTCCAACCGTACAATAATCCAAACACAAACCTCAAAAACAACACAAAAATGAGTCACTGAGCACAAAACCAAGCTTCTGCTGGCCATTCCAGTCCTCTGACCTGAACCCTATAGAAAATGAGTGGTGAACTGAAGAGGAGAAGCACCAACATGGAGCTGGGAATCTAAAGGGTCTGAAGTGATTCTGGATGAAGGAATGGTCTCTGATCTCTTGTCAGGTGTTCTCTAACCTCATCAAGCATTATAGGAGAACATTTAGAGCTGTTAAACTGGCAAATGGAGGTTTCAAAATGTATTGAAAAAAAGGGTGCTGTTAATTGTGGATAATGTGTATTAGAGAATATGTTTTTATTTCATAATGATATTTCCCCCCATTATTTAAATTCTTATTATCCAATGAAAGGTTAGATTTTTGTGATTTTTTAAAATAAAAGATCAAAAGGATTAACAATGCAGATTAATTTTGGCCATGACTGTGTATGGACTAAATATTTAAACTTTTCTATACATTCAGCAATTACATTAAATTGATAAAACATGATAGTTAAGAAAATTATAATGTTACAAAAAATTCTATTTCAAATAAATTCTGTTCATTTAAATTTTATATTCATTTTTAATTCTATTAAGCAGCAGCAAGATCCGTTTTCAACATTGATTATTAATAATTAAGCACCAAATAATAATTTCACGACACTGCAAACTGGAGAGTGACATAGTATATATATATATATATATATATATATATATATATATATACACCCCCCCACACAAATTACTCTGTCTTTGACTAGCTTTCCTTTTATTTTTTACAATCGAAAGTGAAAAAAAGTTTTTATAATAAGCTTTCTTTTTACAAGACATCAAACACTTAGTCGATAATATCCCACTTATAAAATGTGGCTAATTAAATGAAATTAATCAGATAATAATTAATTTTCCATTAACCTTGCTAAAAACTCTTTACGTGTCCCATCTACAGCTAATACACACTTGCCCTTCTCTCTCTCTCTCTCTCTCTCTCTCGCACTAGAACAGGGGCATTAGTGTCAAGAGACTCTCCTCCTTCTTGTGGACTCTGATCAATACTGTAATTACAAAACAGTCAGATAAGCCAGCTATTTTAACATAGAATATAAGACACAGCAGCTTCAGTCTAAGAGTTTCAGTACACAAATTCTGATTATTACATTTTTTTTTTCCAGGATATCCAAGTGTTGCCAATGAACATTTGATTATGTAGGACCTTCGTACATCCCGAAATCCACCCTATTATCTGACCCCCAAAAAAAACCCTGTGTCTGCGATTTTTTCTAACACTTTGTCTAAAAAGTGTTATGTCTTAACACTTAAAAAGACTAATGAGCATTTCCCATTGGAAGAACTTCCCTAGTGCTCATTTCTCCTAATTATTCAGTAGCGTGTTTGAAGAAAAAACCTGCATAAAGAATCACTGATTAAGTTCCAGCTGATCCGGCATTGGAGAAAGCGACAGAGACTTTTAATGAGCAAACTGCAAAAATCCATGACAGGTCACACTAATGACACAACTCTGTGTGGCAAAGTCACATTCCCCCAGACATTTTGACTCATCCACTCATAATAAGAGAGAGTCTCCATGCAGAATGTTCTATACCTGCCAGTTATAGAGGATTAAAAAACAATTGACAGTTAGAGATGAAATAAGTGGCCCGACGTATGACTGCTAGCAAAGAAATGGCCATATGTGAGATATTTGACATCCTTAGCGGGTCAAACTAAATCAGCCTGCTCCAATTCATGCAATATTGCAGTTATATATCTTTAACATATGAGGTCTTTCTGCTCAAGGAGGTACTTAATGTTCCTGTCTGGGGTAATATTTCAGTGTCTTTTCTACACTGAAGCTCTGTAAGAGGTGCTTTAACCACAAGCTAAATTAATGTAAAGCTAGTGCCGTGCGCTTCACTCTGTGCTATAAGAAAGATGGCAGGAAGAGTAGATGGACGAGTATTTGGAGTGATGGATCACTGAAATGCAATCTTGTTTTTAAGAGCAGGCCTACCGCATCCTCAAGGTAATGCCACGGAGAATCAAATACATCTTCCTTCAAAGATCAGAATTACGACTCAGTTTTATGACACAGCAGTTTCTGTCTGCTTTTCTGCTTGTTGCTGTATACTCCAATGCATCAAGATACAGAATGTATTTATGTAATATATGAGCTGATCATCATCAACATGATGCATCTCATCATATTAATTCTTTAAGTGGTTCTCACTATTAATCACATTGTACTTACTGCTGGAAATACACTACTGTTCAAAGGTATGGGGTCAGTGTCTTTTAAAGAAATTGATACTTTCATTCAGCAAGGACAGAATAAATTGAATAAAAATGACAGTAAAGACTACTATTACAACCCCAGGGTGTACATTGATTTTCAATAATTAATTAGCCTAACATTCATTATTCATTTCAATAAATATATCTTCATTATACCTAATACATTATCTTTTATTGAACAGACCATGTTTTAAGAACACTTCATTTCCCACAATGTTCTAATTTTCAAGGACATCTTCAAGATGGAGCTGAACACAAAGCTTTTTCAAAACCTTAAACACATGACCTTAGAGATTTGACTTACAATTCAGAGAATTACTCTTCAACGGCATGTGGAGCGTGTGGCCAATTCAATTCAATTCAAATTCCAGCTCATGAATGACAACAGAGCCAATTCTTAGATTCTGCATTTTGCCACGTTCTGTTGAGCCTGATTGGACAATGGCTGTGTGCATGCCAGAGAAATGAGCTCTGGAGGAAACTCGAAGATCTAAAGTTAACCGCCCGCAGCCGCTTCCCTCCCAATGCAAGCACACTGTGTTTCTAAAGTCAGACCTATGCATGCTCTTTGCTCCGCTAAACAGAGTTTTATTTAATTTGTGCCTAAATGACAAGGGAGGCATTATATTTTTTTCCTCTAATGCAGCAGGATTTTCCTCAACGGACATGGAGCCTATGGTTTTACATATTGCTCTTGCCCAGCACTTTGATTTGTGTTTGGAGGCCTGTCGGGGGATATTTAGACCTGCTTGGCTTTAATACATCACAATGAAAGGGTCTTTTCCAGGGATCGGAGAAGGAGAGAGAGTGAAAAGGAGAGATTTATGCCTGAAAACCGCACGTTCAGGCTCCTGATTAGGGCTACAGCTAATGTAACAGCTTGGACACAAGCACATTGCCTATGGAATCAATATCTCATACTTCTATGAAATTGAGTTTCGGTGAGCAGAGAGAGAGAGAATGCAGAGATGAAAGGGAATTCTAGCTGATATATGCTAGCTGGCTAAAGAGAGCAGACAGTTTAGTGCTATGGGCTGGAGTTGCCAAGTTTACTGCAGTTTAATATTCTGTGCCATTCCATAAGGACTTATTAACTATGTTTTAAGTCCATTAAATGCTTATTAAAGTAATAGTTCACACAAAAATGAAAATTTTGTTGTTGTTTACTCACCTTCATGTCACTTCAAACGTTGGGCCTTTATACATTTATAAACCGCACATACGATCAGATTTGATCCTAAATCCCATGTCAAACAACAAATCAGATTTATAAAGGCAGAAACTGACATGAAAAATTACATTTTACTGTCCTCATATATAGAGGTCGACCGATAGTGGATTTTACCGATACCGATAGCTAGGTTGGACCACACTGGCTGATACCGATTAATCAACCGATAGTTTTCAAAATGGATACTGAAAGAGAGCTAGTGCTTTACTATTTAAAAAAAAAAAAAAAGCAGCAACAGTACTGAACCATACTTTGTAAATGAATAAAAATATTAATATTATTTACTATATTGATCATTAAAGTTATTTCATAATTTGCTAATGTTAAAAGAAGAAACTTTAAAATGTAAAAATATAGCCTATTAGTAGCTAATAGTGAATGTTGAAATGAAAACACTCTAACAAGGAACAATACTTCTACAGTTTTCATTAATGCTACGAATGGACTTTTATTGTTAAATGTTACCATTTAATTTCAACAATCATGCTTAAAGATGGCCATGTTTAAATATCTACACAAGGCCATAGCATTAAAATTACATACATATGGATATTGTATGTGTACTCACACACTTTATTTGCTTCTATTTTTTAACACTTGATAATTATCTAATCAAAAAAAAAAAAAGTTAGTCGCGCAGCGCTGCGTCTAGGAGAACTCAGAGGTATCACACACACACACACACACACACACCAGACGCTTTGCATTCAGATCAAGTGGCGGTCTAAAACAATTTATTTAAATCACCAAACGGACATAAGTTTGCTTCAAGAATGAACAATGTGGCATAAATGAGTTTGAAGTTTGGTGTTTAAAAAAACAGAGCAAGTGGAAAGAGAACGCGTGATCTGTACTACAGCTCTCTACATGAAGCATACAGACAGGGGCGTAAATTTCATCTGACAGTAGGGGGGGACAATAAACGTAAAATTTCTCAAGAGCAATTTTTGAAGGGGACACAAATAATACAGCCAAAATTGTACTTGCAAGGATAGATATGTGTACACAGCATGTGTACATAGCATGGAGACCGTGTTTAAATGAGTTTATGGTTCACCACGCGGTCATATTATAATTATTATTTTGCGTCATCCATAGTATTTTAGGTTTCGTCTCTTTCGCATTAATTCAACCGCATTAAACCCACTGATCTGCCACTTAACATCATAGTGAACCAAACCCAACACATAGGTCTACAATATTAGCCTAATATCAGTTCACACACAGGCTTATCGCCATGTTAGTTGTAGTGGGTGACAAGCTACGATATTAAGCTTGACAAACTTATAATCGCTCATAGAAAATACATCGGATGTCATAATTTTTTTGTCATGACTAATTTATTAATGATCCAGCATCATCTGTATTAAAGATAAAGAATCATTTCACTCGATGTTTAAAGAGAATAAAATAGCCTTGACAGCCTACTTACACATAACTAACTTGCTCTCTCTCACCGGACTCGTGTGTGTGTATCGGTAAAGAAGGAAAGCAGGCAGTGGACCAAACTACTGTGAGGAAAGGGAGGGGGGAATCAAAACATTTCTGAATTTAAAACGTTTTTTTTTTTTTTGCGTTTATTTTGTTTTACTAATCACACAGTTATTTTAAGTATATGTCCATTATATTATTTTCAATACACAGAGTCACTTGTAATGATATTTTTAGGGGGGACAAGCCTCAGATAGGGGGGGTCCTGTCCCCCCCCGTCCCCCCCGGGATTTACGCCTATGGCAGTGTCACGTGTCAAAATAAACAACACGTGCTGTCAGTGATTTCCGCCTCTAGAGGCCGCTCTCGTACTGTATAATGCCAGTGGACCCTTCTCAGCCATTCCGGCAACGGTTGCAAACCGGAAAACTATCGGCATGGTTTTTTTGCCGATAACCGATAGTTGTGGCAATCAACTATCGGTGCAGATTAATCGGCAAAACCGATGAATCGGTCGACCTCTACTCATATACCAACCAATCAATTCAAAATTCTTTATAAAAATGTAAAAAAAAAGAGGCAACCACAACATGCATTAATATAATTATATGCACAAATGAACAACATTTAAACTCCTTTTTAATAATTCCATGACTGAAATTAATTAATATTGAAATTTTTCTAAAGATAATGTACAAACATCTTGTGAAAATGGGAGCATGCCTAGCACACATAAGTTTTCCTTGGTCATTGATGATGATTGCTGATTCTGAACAATAGAAAGATATTTCTGGATGTCCATGCAAATAAATTTTAGAATTACATTATGATTAATAAATGCATTTTGTGCATTCAGATGTTTTATAAAATCGTTTAATAGGAACATTTTGGAAATGTTTACAGTTAGGATCATTATATGCATGCTTTTAAAAATAAGGCTCCAGTTCTTTCATAGAAGTTTTTTTTTTTTCTTTTTCTAAAAATGTTTAGATTAACTCTTTTTAAGGAACTGCTAAATGTATTTCAATGTAATAAATTAAATTTTGGACTGAGATGAACTTTCACTTCATAATTTTTATTTTTAATTTATCCTTCAAATTCTATCGCTATTATTCACATCCTGCCCTTAATTGAGGCTGTACATGACTCACACTCCTAAAAGCCAACTGAAATTCATTTATCCTATAATTAGCTCCAAATATCCATCTATTTACTGCCGGAAAGTTCTATTGTCAACTGGACCTTCAGTTATCCAGCACTCTTTTCATAGCGCTACCAACTCATCACCCTTTCCTTCACCCCTTTTCACCCGTGTGTGTGTGTGTGTGTGTGTGTGTGTGTGTGAGTGTGAGGCTTTGAACATGACATAGAAGCACACAGGTGAGGAGTCAGAAAGGCACCTGCTTACACTGACAGACAGAGCAAAGGACAGATGTCTTACAATCAGATACAGAGAGACAGATAGAGAGAGACAGCCAAAGTGAGAGACACGGGTCGGCATACTGAATTACTTTCAGGTGTTATATAGAGTAGACTCAGGAGCTAAAATGGAACAAAACAAAACAAAACAAAAAAAATAATTTTCTTAATGTATTTTTAACAAATTCACCACAAAAGCTCAGTGATTATTTTTACAATTCTATAGCTTAGTATTCAATGTATGTTTTGAGGACAGTTTAAAATTGTTAAAATGAAGCAATATTTAAAGTTAGTGTGATTTCCGAGAGGCTAGCAATAGCAAGCTAGCTTTGAAAGCATAAGATCCCACCCTCCAAGCAAATCACTTTCCAAAGCTACTCCTCCTCCAAAACACATGACTGCACACAGACTGACCAACCAGCGACACAATGAGAGCAATAACAAAAATAATGTTTAAAATAGAAAACAGTTCCACAAATAAATTTTTAATCTGTGGAAAACCACCTACAGTTGGTTTAAAGAATTAAGAAATGCTGATTAAAGGAACATATGTGTGCAAGAACCTCTCCAAATCCCCATACAGTTAACTCAAAGGTGATTAAACTACTTAGAACATTCATGTGCATGTTATAAGAATATTATCTTCAAAGCAAAGCTTCCTTTAACAAATGTAAAGGTCCTTACAAGACCCAGCCAACAACATCGAGACATTTTCTCTTTAACCTGGTCACGAAAAAAGGTAAACAGCATCGGTCATCATAATGTGCCCATTTATTTAGTTATAACCTTCACTAAACTTTGAGGGTTTTGAAATATTTCAAGCTGTCTTCAGTGAGCCTGTAAATATAAGTTCAATCTTCTCATATTTCTTCAGCATTCCACAATACCAGTTGCTTTAAATTACATTTATTTTGGAATTCACCTTGAAGTCTAGAGTTCTATATGTTAGGTCAACACTGTTTTGTTCACCGTAGAACAATAAAACCTAACTAACAGTTCTAGGATCAGTGTCAAGGAACTAAACACATTCCTTAACCCTCTACCGCATGCATTATGATAGACCTATAAAAAATATATATACAGTGGGTACGGAAAGTATTCAGACCCCTTTACATTTTTGACTCTTTGTTATATTGCAGCCATTTGCTAAAATCATTTAAGTTCATTTTTTTTCCTCATTAATGTACACACAGCACCCCATATTGACAGAAAAACAGAATTGTTGACATTTTTGCAGATTTATTAAAAAAGAAAAACTGAAATATCACATGGTCCTAAGTATTCAGACCCTTTGCTCAGTATTTAGTAGAAGCACCCTTTTGATCTAATACAGCCATGAGTCTTTTTGGGAAAGATGCAACAAGTTTTTCACACCTGGATTTGGGGATCCTCTGCCATTCCTCCTTGCAGATCCTCTCCAGTTCTGTCAGGTTGGATGGTAAATGTTGGTGGACAGCCATTTTTAGGTCTCTCCAGAGATGCTCAATAGGGTTTAAGTCAGGTTCAAGAGCAGTCACGGAGTTGTTGTGAAGCCACTCCTTCGTTATTTTAGCTGTGTGCTTAGGGTCATTGTCTTGTTGGAAGGTAAACCTTCGGCCCAGTCTGAGGTCCTGAGCACTCTGGAGAAGGTTTTCGTCCAGGATATCCCTGTACTTGGGCGCATTCATCTTTTCCTCGATTGCAACCAGTCGTCCTGTCCCTGCAGCTGAAAAACACCCCCACAGCATGATGCTGCCACCACCATGCTTCACTGTTGGGACTGTATTGGACAGGTGATGAGCAGTGCCTGGTTTACTCCACACATTAAGGCCAAAAAGTTCTATCTTGGTCTCATCAGACCAGAGAATCTTATTTAGGTGTTTTTTTAGCAAACTCCATGCGGGCTTTCATGTGTCTTGCACTGAGGAGAGGCTTCCGTCGGGCCACTCTGCCATAAAGCCCCCGACTGGTGGAGGGCTGCAGTGATGGTTGACTTTCTACAACTTTCTCCCATCTCCCGACTGCATCTCTGGAGCTCAGCTACAGTGATCTTTGGGTTCTTCTTTACCACTCTCACCAAGGCTCTTCTCCCCCGCTAGCTCAGTTTGGCCGGACGGCCAGCTCTAGGAAGGGTTCTGGTCGTCCCAAACGTCTTCCATTTAAGGATTATGGAGGCCACTGTGCTCTTAGGAACCTTAAGTGCAGCAGAATTTTTTTTTTTTTTGTAACCTTGGCCAGATCTGTGCATTGCCACAATTCTGTCTCTGAGCTTTTCAGGCATTTCCTTTGACCTCATGATTCTCATTTGCTCTGACATGCACTGTGAGCTGTAAGGTATTATATAGACAGGTGTGTGGCTTTCCTAATCAAGTCCAATCAGTATAATCAAACACAGCTGGACTCAAATGAAGGTGTAGAACCATCTCAAGGATGATCAGAAGAAATGGACAGCACCTGAGTTAAATATATGAGTGTCACAGCAATGGGTCTGAATACTTTGGACCATGTGATATTTCAGTTTTTCTTTTTTAATAAATCTGCAAAAATGTCAACAATTCTGTGTTTTTCTGTCAATATGGGGTGCTGTGTGTACATTAATAAGGGAAAAAAATGAACTTAAATGATTTTAGCAAATGGCTGCAATATAACAAAGAGCGAAAAATTTAAGGGGTTCTGAATACTTTCCGTACCCACTGTATATATTTGACTCTTTTTCTTTTCTTGGAATGGCTTAACTTGAAGTGCTGTAAAAAAAAATAAAATAAAAAAGAAAGGGAAAAAAATATTATTTTAAGGTACTTTATGATTTTTTGCCATACGGCAACAACATACAATAGTGGATCTAACCTAGAATAAGTGTAAGTTTACTTATAGTTCATATTTTTACTCAGAAATGTTTGTGGTGATTCAACTGGTGTCCTTACAAGCTTTAACATGGTACTTATAACCTTATATATACTTTCCAACAACTTCTGCTTTTATTTATTCCATTAATTTTAGCTAAATGCTTTATATTCTTTGAATTTCATTACATTTTTCATGAATATTATTTAAATTTCAAATTTATAGTTAAAACAAATCTAATACTGTATATCATGTATCATAAAACACTGACATAAAACCA
The DNA here is from genome assembly GCF_012432095.1 of Onychostoma macrolepis. Classification (NCBI taxonomy): domain Eukaryota; kingdom Metazoa; phylum Chordata; class Actinopteri; order Cypriniformes; family Cyprinidae; genus Onychostoma; species Onychostoma macrolepis. The sequence goes on from NC_081155.1 coordinate 14,734,509, forward strand.
AAAACACTGCAGTTCATGAAAATTCAACATTACGCAATCTTATGAGAGGAAGACTATGAACTTGAGGCTGATTGATGTATAAGACACATTTGATCATTTTATTCAGAAATAATGTACAACAAACAAAACGTTTACAAACATTAGAAACATGTATATTCCCCACACTCCACAAAAAAAAAAAAAAAAAGTTTTATGACAGCAGTTTCTGTCTGCTTGTTGCTGTATACTCCAGTGTATCACGATACAGGATATATTTATGTAATATATGAGTTGATCATCATCAACATGATGCATCTCATCATATTAATTCTTTAAGTGGTTCTCACTATTAATCACATTGTACTTACTGCTGGAAATACACTACTGTTCAAAGGTATGGGGTCAGTGTCTTTTAAAGAAATTGATACTTTCATTCAGCAAGGACAGAATAAATTGAATAAAAATGACAGTAAAGACTACTATTATAACCTCAGGGTGTACATTGATTTTCAATAATTAATTAGCCTAACATTCATTATTCAAAAAACTGTAAATTTAGCAATGTTCAGAATCGAAAAAAGAACTAAAATATAAGTTAAAAAACAAAAAAAAAAAAACAAAAAAAAAAAACCACACAATTTATAGTGGCATTCACTCTAAACATATATTATAAACGTCCAGCCTAAATATTTAAAGCGAAACTGAAACTAGCGGCGTGGTTGCAAGAAAATGCTTGCTTATTCTCATTCCTCACCAATCCTAATGTGCGCGCTTTGCGCTTGACCTTGGTTGCTTTATATAAATCGCCTTGGAAATCGCAGCACGTTTCAGATAAAAAAAAAAAAAAAACTCTATTTATAATCCAGAAAAAAAAATATTACAGTATATCCATTTTCATACAAATGTGTGTTTGGAAAACAGAAGAAAAAACCATATCATTGCAAGATAAAAAGAAAAGAAACAAAACTTTTTATTTTGTATTTGCTGTGCGGCTTGAACGCGGCGTCCGTCAAAAATAGACTGGGCGCCTATCTTTAGTGAAGCGGCGCGGCTGGTGTAAACACACAAACATTGACTTGAGTGGCCGCGATCAGCTCCGGGATGGTGTAAATCAGGGTTATATACCGCACTACAGGCTACAGCGCCATCTATTGGATTTTGATATTGCATCAAATTAGCTATTTTGGACCAACTCACGGGGCTGGATGAAAACTGTAGTTTGCCAACCTCTGCAGATTCGTATTATTTTTAAAAATCCCTCGCGGGCCGCCATAGGAGTGATAGCGGGCCGTAGTTTGAGCAGCCCTGCCTTAAACCGAAGGTACACTTTCGCTACTACAGCAATTACAGTACAGCGCTTGAATATTTTGAGAAAAACATTGGAAGCTGTAGCTATATACCCGAGTACAGCCTGGTCCAATACAAAGATCTTATTCATCGATGAGAAAAAAATAAAATTAAATAAAATAATCATAATATATATATATATGTGTGTGTAATATAGGTAAATTACTCTTTTAGTTTTCTGTATTATAAAATATAAGCTATTTTACACTGGGCGTTTTACTAAGAATCCGTTTCCAGCGAGGCAGTGTGTAAGTGATCTGTCAAAATAGTTCAGACAGAATCGCGAACCTATTCATTAATCCGATTCATTAAAAAGAGCTGACTCATAAGAGTGATTCAGTTGTGGAAAACGTCGAGTGATTCTGAGTTTACCCGCGGCAAACACAGAACATACGCGACGTATTTGCTGAAACATTTTAAGAGAAAACGTTACTCGGGTCAGTAAACGCTAATCTTCTTTGTCAGACAAAGATATAAACTCGACATAGCAGAAATGTACTAGTTAAACTAGGCGGAAACCGGTTATGTCTACCAGTGCACTGTGTTTGATTTAAATATGAGGTTTGTACAATCATTTACAAAATGTATATTGAGGATGCTGTACCATTCATTATTTCTACAAAGATTAATGTGTAAAGATATGCAGAATTAATGCACCAAATACCCAGTCTAAGGCTGGTATGTAAACAAGTTGCTTGTGTGATTATGTTACATTCACCATCCCCTCTATTTTCCCAAAAAGCTGCTGATTGTTGAGAAAGAGGAGAAGAGAAGGGTTCATAACTCTTGGCTGGGAGAAAGCAGCCCAGCATGATGTGTTTGAAACTAACCAATTTAAGGCATAGCTTGGAGGGTCAAAAAGAACCAAAGGGCCTATAATTGGCATCTTTCTTGTCTTATTAAAAGAAAACATGTCCCTCTGGAATCCTCAAGCTTGACGAGCTTCTGTGTGAATCGTGAGCAAACACACACAGTCTGGATGAGATCATTATGTGCAGATATGTGTGACGCACTCTGACAGAAAGGCCCAGCTGATCAGCTGAACTGATGAACATGGACTGCTGTCATTTTGAGAGGTTTTAGAGATGATGTTGTGTCTTTTTCTGTTGTTAGGGTGGTTCAAAATGGAGGCGTGGCCTTGAGTTTAGCACATCTAATGATACTGATGCATTGTGAGTTCAGATGTGGTTTCTCGTCCTTTCCAGACCCTCATGATAGTTTGTGACTATTGTACATTTAGCCAAATTAATAAGTTCATTTGTACATTTTTCATATGGTCCACTGAGGGTTAGGTTTAGAGGGTGCAGCTTTATGCTTAACGTTTGTTTTTCAATTTATCAGATTGTACAAATTTTAATACTATTGTGTATTCTTTCTTGTCCATGCATTTGCACTATAAACTGTAATATAATTGTGTGATTTGACCTCCAAATGTGGTTTGTTTGATCAGATCGCAGAATGCTGTCCACTTGTGACTGTATCACCTGAGACGGATGTTATTAATTTCTTTTACGTTACAATCGTCTTGATGTCAACATTGTGCTGGTAGATAATAGCAAATCATATAGAGCATTCAAGTGAGAACTATTAACCACATTGATATGTGACGTCCCATGTTTTTGATGCTTTAAAAGACATAGAATATCACTTAATCACCCTCTTTATAATACCCCTTTTTCTATTTTCTAAATATAACTTGATTTTTGTAGCATACCAATATCTGAAACGACTAGCTGAAAATTACTTTTTTTCACACTGACCCAACATCTTGACTACTTCTGTCATCAAATACTAACTCATTTAGCCTCTTCCATGAAGACAAAAGGCCAACTAAATTTATGTATTATTAAGTTTTCTAATTAAAGGTTACATGGGTAGGTCACCATGTACCATGTTCTGCATGCACATCTGTTCTTTTAGCATGTGAAAGTCAATACCATGCTACCTCAGTCAGGACCCCGCTGATCCATCTCAAGTCTTTGCATCCAAAATAAGTGATAGTTTAAAATGAAGTCAGACTGTTTTTGCTCTCTTAATAAGAAAGCATCAACCAATGATGCTAATGAACTTAGATATATTTTGAACTGCTTAAAAACTTCATAATCTCTAACATTCTTTCCTGGCACAAATGTTTGAAAGTATATGTGCAGTTATACAATTAGTTTTTTGTAATATATGTGTGTGTGGTTGTAACACAGATTATATATGTTGGTTGGAAAATACTGCTGCCAATTCCATAGTAAGCATACTTAAAGGGATACTCCACCCCAAAATGAAAATTTTGTCATTAATCACTTACCCCCATGTCGTTCCAAACCCATAAAAGCTTTGTTCGTCTTCGGAACACAATTTAAAATATTTTGGATGAAAAACGGGAGGCTTGTGACTGTCCCATTGACTGCCAAGTAAATTACACCATCAAGGCACAGAAAAGTATAAAAAAACATCGTCAAAATAGTCCATCTGCCATCAGTGGTTCAATCTGAATTTTATGAAGAGGCGAGAATACTTTTTGTACACAAAGAAAATAAAAATAACAACATTTATTCAACAGTTCGTGTCCTTTCTGTGTCAGCGTAGCGCCATTGATGGCAAATGGACTATTTTGGCGATGATTTTCCACAGAAGTTCTAAGCGGCCATGCGTTATTATTATTTTTTTTCTTGTTTTCTTGTGATCACGACTTACACTGAACAAAATTATGAACACAACACTTTTGTTTTTGCCCTCATTTTTCATGAGCTTAACTCAAAGATCTAAGACTTTTTCTATGTACACAAAAGGCCTATTTCTTTCAAATATTGTTCACAAATCTGTCTAAATCTGTGTTAGTGAGCACTTCTCCTTTGCCAAGATAATCCATCCACCTCACAGGTGTGGCATATCAAGATGCTGATTAGACAGCATGATTATTGCACAGGTGTGCCGTAGGCTGGCCACAATAAAAGGCCACTCTAAAATGTGCAGTTTTACTGTATTGGGGGTTTTCAGTAACACAACTTACTGAAAACCAGTCAGTAAGTTGTGTGACCACCATTTGCCTCACGCAGTGCAACACATCTCCTTCGCATAGAGTTGATCAGGTTGTTGATTGTGGCCTGTGGAATGTTGGTCCACTCCTTTTCAATGGCTGTGCGAAGTTGCTGGATATTGGCAGGAACTGGAACACGCTGTCGTATACGCCGATCCAGAGCATCCCAAACATGCTCAATGGGTGACATGTCCGGTGAGTATGCTGGCCATGCAAGAACTGGAATGTTTTCAGCTTCCAGGAATTGTGCACAGATCCTTGCAACATGGGGCCGTGCATTATCATGCTGCAACATGAGTTGATGGTTGTGGATGAATGGCACAACAATGGGCCTCAGGATCTTGTCACGGTATCTCTGTGCATTCAAAATGCCATCAATAAAATGCACCTGTGTTCGTTGTCCATAACATATGCCTGAAAAAAGTGGAAAAATGATCTGCACACTGTTATTCCCTTTATTTAATAAAAAAAAAAAAAAAACAACGTTTCGGTCCAGAGACCTTCGTCAGGCAAACACATACAAGCAAAAGCAACAGCTCAATAAGTACTAAGACTCAGGCAGCATTCCAATTGATTACACCTGTTGGTAATCAAGGTCAATCATGTGAACAGCTGTATCATAATTAAAACAAGACAACCACATTCAGGCAAAAAATTTGAATACAAACACAAGGTCAGGAAATATCCATTACCCAAACAGTCCCCCATTTCCTTTATAATTTACAACTGCTTGTCCCAAAGATACGCCTGCCCTTACCATAACCCCACCGCCACCATGGGCCACTCGATCCACAACGTTGACATCAGCAAACCGCTCAACCACACGACGCCACACACGCTGTCTGCCATCTGCCCTGTACAGTGAAAACCGGGATTCATCTGTGAAGAGAACACCTCTCCAAAGTGCCAGATGCCATCGAATGTGAGCATTTGCCCACTCAGGTCAAGACCCCGATGAGGACGACGATCATGCAGATGAGCTTCCCTGAGACGGTTTCTGACAGTTTGTGCAGAAATTCTTTGGTTATGCAAACCGATTGTTGCAGCAGCTGTCTGGGTGGCTGGTCTCAGACGATCTTGGAGGTGAAGATGCTGGATGGTCTGCGAGGCCGGTTGGATGTACTGCCAAATGGAGAAGGCTTTGGAGAATCCCTTATGGTAGAGAAGGCTTATGGTAGAGAAATTAACATTCAATTCACGGGCAACAGCTCTGGTGGACATTCCTGCAGTCAGCATGCCAATTGCACACTCCCTCAAAACTTGCGACATCTGTGGCATTGTGCTGTGTGATAAAACTGCACATTTTACAGTGGCCTTTTATTGTGGCCAGCCTAAGGCACACCTGTGCAATAATCATGCTGTCTAATCAGCATTTTGATATGCCACACCTGTGAGGTGGATGGATTATTGCGGCTCACTAACACAGATTTAGACAGATTTGTGAGCAATATTTGAGAGAAATAGGCCTTTTGTGTACATAGAAAAAGTCTTAGATCTTTGAGTTCCGCTCATGAAAAATGGGGGCAAAAACAAAAGTGTTGCGTTTATAATTTTGTTCAGTGTAATTTTCTCGTGATCTTGACATTACAAAAATAGTTTTCTCGTGATCACTACTTTATTTTTGTCGTGATCTCGACAACAAAAGTTGTTTTGTCATTATCACGACTTACTTTTCTCGTGATCTCGACATAACAAGAGTTGTTCTCAAGTTACACAACTGTGCCAACAGGTGGCAGTATAGAACTATGATTGGGGAGTTGTATAGCCTACTGCCTAGCATACTGTATGCGTTTGGGACAGAGGACCTTCTTAGGTTATCTATAATTGGTGCCATTCATTAATGACATTTAATTAACTTATAAATGTTAAATGCTTGAATAAATATGATCATTTTGCTTGAAATTTTATCTGTTATCGTTGTTACTGCTGCACGACTCATCACTGTTTCTCATTTACAATGACGTAGCCCAATTCTAATGTGCATCTTTCTTATTTTTAATCTTTATTGTTAATAAATGTATATTAATAAGATAAGCATATGTGTATAATTTAGTTCAGTGATGTTATGCAGTGTTGTAGCCTAATCCTTTATATTTTCTACGTCTTTGTAAAACACACACACACAGCAGCAGCATTAAGCTTGTTACGCACATGATATCCTACATGACTAATAAAATCACAAACAAATTATTATAATATATTATTATATATAATTTTATAATTATTTTATTTTATTATATATAATTTGAAACGAACAAGGAAAATTGAAGTGAGTTTAATCCAAGCAGTTTAAGATTTTTAGAATAGTTATTTTTTGTTATGGGCTTATTTGTTTGTCTGTACATGGAATGCTTTATTAATGATGTGTTTACTGAGTTTGGTCTTTTAAAAACACTGCCTTAATGCATTAAGCCTATTCTATGGGAGGAAAAACGCTTAACGCGGAATTAAACAAATTGCATTCTTATTATGTGCTCATCTTCTTGTCTGTATGAATTATGTGTATATACTGAGTTTTGTCTTTTAAAAACACTCTCAATTAACGCATTAATCCAGGTTAAGTATTTTAGAATGTTCCTGTCAAGGTTGTGTTCATTACTATAGCAATAGTAATGTCGAAATCACGAGAAAATTAAGTCGTGATGATAAGAAAACAACATTTGGTATGTTGAGATCACAAGAAAAATAAGTTGTGATAACGAGAATACAACTTTTGTTATGTCGTGATCCCGATAAAAATAAGTCGTGATAACGAGAAAACAACTTTTATGTCGTGATAACGAGAAAAAAACTTTTGTTATGCCGTGATCACGAGAAAATTAAGTCGTGATGACGAGAAAACAACATTTATGTTGTGATCACGAAAAAATAAAGTCGTGATAACGAGAAAACAACTTTTATGTCATGTCGAGATCACGAGAAAACAAGAAGGAAAAGAATAATAAGGCATGGCCGCTTAGAACTTCCGTACTTTTCTGTGCCTTGACAGTGTAATTTACTTGGCAGTCAATGGGACAGTCACAAGCCTCCCGGTTTTCATCCAAAATATTTTAAATTGTGTTCCAAGAACGAAGGGAGCTTTTACGGGTTTGGAACGACATGGGGGTAAGTGATTAATGACAAAATTTTCATTTTGGGGTGGAGTATCCCTTTAAAGCAATAGACAAATAGTTAAACTCAATTCTATGTGCAGAAATTGCATATCATGTAAGCAACTCAGGTGAGGTCTTTGTATCTCAGGCCTCAGGTTGTATTGGTCACGTAGCTAAATTCAGTTATCAATTTATTTTGTAGTGCTTAATCCCATTCTGTACACACATGGTTCAGCAATTTATGGGAGTGAGCACCTCATTCTACAAGCAAATTAACTCCCGAAAAATTCAGGCAGTAACAATGGTGTTTACGGAAATTCTAAATGTGCACAGACCTCTTTGCGAGAATGACAGGAAACAAGATACGTCTTGACTATGATTGTTGCCAGAACTTAAATCCAAACGCCTTATCTTGGAAATAAGCCACATACCAAAATATCGTGACCTGCACCTGCCTAATTTATTAACTCCATAAAATGGATTGCTTTTATGAGTCGAGCCCAAAGACGCTTAATTGACGCTTACAATAAGTGGACATGGCAACTCTTCAAGAGCATGCTCTGCAAAGCAGTCTTCCAAACATAAACAAAATGTGACGGCTCTGTTCATGGTGGTTTAGTTAACATTGAGGAACAAGTCTTTGGTTGCTGTAATATTACTTTGGTTAAAAAAAAACAAAAAAAACAAAAAAAAAAACAGAATACTAGATGCACAAGTGTCAATCATGGCAATTTTGAGAGTGAGTTCTGTTCCGTACACACACAAAACTTGTAATTTGTAAAGTGTGTACGTGGCCAATGTTTTTTTTGCAATAAAACAAGCTAAATAACATTTCCTGTTGCAAGGTGACTTGCTTGTGATAACAAGGTCTCCTGCAGTGGAGAAAATTGGTGCCGAAGATGTTGAGACAAAGGAATTGTTTTGCAAGTTTTGCAATATAACAACACTATATCAGAGTGTGTTGCAGTAAACCAGGCATCCTCAAATCTGGCCCACTCCTGCAGAGTTTAGCTCTAACCCTAATCAAACACACCTGAGCATGCTAATCAGAGTCTTCAAGATCATTAGAAAATCACAGGTAGGTGAGTTTGATCAGGGTTGGAGCTAAACTATGCAGCAGATTGGCCCTCCAGGGAAAGATTTGAGGAACCCTGCAGTAAACGCTAAAGTTTTCTCAACTTTTATCAGTATGTCAGAGCTCAACACAGAGCTTTACGAAACCTTCTTCCTTTACATCCTCACAGTCACCTTTGAAATGATTCGATTGGCAGTATTCTCTGACGCAGCATAAACTGTAGTGTATACATGGCCTTAAACCTTGGATCAATGAATGAGACTCTGAGGAGACGGTCCTGAAGGTTAGACTCTGTATATCTGTTTTCCAGGTCCTGTCTGATGGCTGTCTTGGCAAACTGTATGGTTAGACTGTCTTCATCACTTGGTATCATTCTACAATCTCTTCTTCAGAGGAAAGATCACACAGAGGAGGTTGTTTCAGGGCTCCAGAGCGGTGTAATTGTCATAAAGGGGTTAAGCAGATGAATAATTTCCTCTACCAGTTTCGGTTCACTGTCAGACAATATCGGTTCTTGACAAATTCTTCTTGGCATTCTTGTCCATTAAGGCAGAGTAGATGGCAGGCTGCTGCACCAGATACTGCTTAAATGTGTCATAAATGCTGTTCCATTGATCTTAGATATCATGGATAAGTTTGTGAGCAAGTAAGTCTAGAATCTCCTGCTTGATTTCCAAGATGTCAGCTGATATTTTTGCAGAAAAAAATTGCATCACTTTCTAAGCTGCTCTTAGGTGGGGCACTTGGTGATAGTTCTTTCTTGGACATGCAAAGCAGAGCTAGTACAGTTCGGCAGAACTAAAACAAAAACTAAAATGGTAATTTAGAAGAAATAGTCTCTTTTTTTATCCCGTTTTTAAAAACTAGTATATTGATACTAAAATAATAGTGGTGCGAATCATCCAGTTTGTGGCCCAAATCTGCCTTTTATTATTTTGTTTAATTAATTGGTTTGTTTTTATAATTATAGTTAATTATATGAAATATTTTTAAAATAAATGTTTCATAATTTATTTCATAATAATTTGTTTCAAATTCATCTTTATATGATCTAGTAACCCTGGCTCATGTGTTTTAATCATAGTGAAATCCCCAATCTTTGATCAAACTGATTAGGGCTACATATCTTTTGCTATGAACACCTCTAGCGCTTTAGTTATTGTTTTGTGATCTGAATGAGCACTAAGTGTCTGGTTAAAAACTGTGTTGTTCTGGCCCCATCTGTGTCGGGGTGATGCTGTAAATGGCTCATAATATCTGTTGTATTGCCATGAGGCTACACTTGCGTCAAGGACTATCTGGAAGCTTTTTGACCATGGATTTGTAATTGACTGCAAATCTAAAGTGTGCACATGTGGCAGTACCACAAGGGTTCTATATATCGCTTTTGATTGCAGCATCTCTGCATTTAAATCTATCCTGTTGAGTTAAAGGGGTCATATGATGCTTTTTTAAAGATCATGTTGACATGTTTTATTGTTCAAAAAACACATTATTTTTCAAATACTGTACATTATTGTAGGTCCTCTATGCCCCGCCTCTCAAACGCTTAGTTTTCTACAAAGTCCCTCCTTCCGACAAGCGCAGTCTGCTCTGATTGGGCAACTGGCACAGTGCATTGTGATTGGCCGAACACCACAAGCCGCGTCGGAAATGTAATGCCCCTTTCCATAATCGCTAACTTTAGCTTTCAAAATTATAGTAAAGACGGTTAATAATGTCCTTAGTTTTACCATCAGTTGAAGTTCGAGAGGGGAACAGAGTCTTGTGACAGACACAGTGATGAAGCTCATATGTGTTTGTACACAAGCCGCGGTTGTGTGACCGTGACACACACACACACACACACACACACACACACACACAAACAAACACAAAATTCCGCATTTAAACAGTCAATAGCAAATACTTAAACTAATAACAAAACATACAGTTGCTGATTCAGAAGCCCAGATTGTCATAGCAAAGTCAGAATTACCTCCTCTCCTAGGTTTACGAAACGGTCGTCCATAAAATGCATTGTGATAACATCTGGGTGCATTGCTGTTCTGTTGTAAGTAATCTTAATGATACCTAAATGCATCTACTTCCGGAAGGCCAAATAAAGTGCTTTTTCTTTAGCATAGAAACACACAGCATCTCCCTGACACAGCTGCATCAACACTGCTGCAGTTACTGAAAGCACGCCTTCTTTCTTTGCGTAACTCCGCCCAAATGTTCACGCAAATATTTCCACATTGTGACGTAGACATGTGGGGGCGTGTTTGAACGAGCCGTTTTAGGTGGGCATCTTAACTTTGATCTCTTTGGTTTTGAGACTTTAGTCTTTGCAACTTCAGGGATCTTATCTATGCATAATCAGCTTGTAACACTCCAAAGAAACAGGAAAACCTGAAAACGCATCGTATTACCCCTTTAATAGTTCCTCAATTTGAGAACTTTTTTTTTTTTTTTTTTTTCACACAATCAGACATGATACTCCAGGAAATGGATGCTTTCAATTTTAAAGTATATTTGTATGTCATTTACTTTCCCCACACTTACATCAACATAATTTGAGGTTTGCATAAAATGGGACCTAAAATAAGACACATTTCTTGCTGATTGCTCTTGTCTTTATCACTGCTGCTATACATCCGTTGTTTTGTCTCTCCTCCTCCAGTTTCTGAAGTACCTTCACGGGGTGTTCTTGAGGTCAAGGAACAGAAAAACATTGTGGACCACATGTAAATTGTGACAGCTCATCACCACACCTCTAAACCTTCTGCCCTCTTCATAGCATAGAGCGTCTTTTTACTTGCCACACAACAATGACACCACCTTGATTTCACATCCTTCACCTCAGCACTTCTTTTCTGTTCTTGTGTGGTTTTCTTATGTAAATCCTCACTAAACCACCTTGAATGGGATTGGCCTTGAATGGGGATCGGAAATGTGACATGTTTTTATTAAAACCCACAAATAGAAGCAAAGGATTTAGAGACATGCATATGCAAATGCATAAACTAGCTCTTGTTATCTTAAAACAATTTGTTTGACAGTTAATAATGCTGCTTAATGCACACAGGTGGCGCGTTAGACAACTTGTACCATATGTTTATGTAAATGTAGGCTACTCTTGGAAGTTTCTCTGATGTTTTAAGCTTCAAATGTATCCAGAAATATAAAATCTGTAATTTAATTTAAGATTCTGTTTATTTTCATATTTTTGATTTAGATTTTGCATTGGATGTTAAGTGCTGTGAGGAACAGTTCCAGTTGCATTTCCACTTGAGTATAGTTCATGTCACCGCCAACTCTTGCGTCACTGAGGTAAAGTAAATTCTTATACTTATTTTGTAGCACCAAAGTCAAAAAAATAATCTGCAACCATAAAAATTCTTTATCATACAAAGTAAGCCAAAATGTCCTTAAATTAAACATTGATATTACTAAGAACTGCACATGCAAAAAACAGGCAAACTAGAAGAATTGACACTTTAGTTTCAATTGTGTTTGTAGTTGCAGCGTTTAGTCTCAAAATATCTCTTTAATTTGAAAGTGTCTTGCTCTCGACATCTAAAAATTGACTCCACAAAGCTATTTTTATTCTTGTTGCAAGTGAAACCGTATTTAATGTAGTCTGTTTAATCTTGTTCTTTAACCTCACTTTTTAATTTGTGGAGTTTTGATCATGGTCATTGAGGATGAATATTTATTAAGTTGCATTTTTATTGAAACATTATCTGATTACATAATGTTCTCCTTTAGAGAGTGGGAATGGGAATGGGATTGGGACGTGACCCATTCAAACTTGGCTCCAACTCTTCTCACATTTGAACTAGTCTTGCTAATAAGCTAATTGTCAACAGCATCAGTGTGGATTGACAGAAGAGAAATTAACAGAATAAAGGAGCAGCTGGTCAATGTTTGCAGTGTACAGAAGGGAGAGAGAGTGTGTGTGAGAAAGAGAGACATAAACAGAGACAGAAGGAGAAAATATGGGCCTGAAACTCAAGATAGCATTTGCGCCCTGGAAATTTGGCCTTCACACCGACTATACCACAAAAGCGTATTCATCAAAATTAATTGCAAGGCACAATCTTTCTTCCTGGATATAAAGAAGCTCTCTTAGTGGGCGAAAGGTCATTTTTTCCAGGCACAACCGAATCAAAAGAGCATGGAATGCATAATAAGCATTATAAGACATAGTGATAAAATGTCTCTTCAAAAAGCATAAAAAAAAGATTTACTTAATTCCATTTGCAAGATTTTGCAGACTTTGAGTAGATTTTAATAAATAAAATATATGCCTCTTTCCAAGGTAATTTGAAATGAAATAAGAGTAACATTTTCTTATAAGTAAAGTAGTACTTTCCTACAAAATTTAATGCATCTATCTGATATAATATAATATTGGTGAACATTGTGGGTTATAATATAGAAATAAAATAGTGTACCTCCTTCAGACAACGTTGAACTGGAAGATCATCACTGGAAAGGGGTTCTTCCAGCCATGGATAAGATCTTTGGGAGGGATTGTCTGACTAAAAACTAACATAAATGATGAATTAGACAAAGCACATCAATAACTCTCTGAGTGCTGCTTAATGAGGCATATAAACGAACAGATAAGAAGTTAGTCTGGACAATCCCATTTATCAGTTCTCCAGAGTGACCTATATAAAAAAGGAACAGCCAGGGATTTTATACATTTCAAACAAGCACTGTATTACTGTGTGCAGTGCTTTTCTAGTCTATAGTCACAGAAGGGGTTTTGGCAAATAATAGACATATAATCTATTAAAAGCACTTATGCGTCATCTACTGTATGTTATTTAAACATAGGCCTTTTTAGTTTTTTTCAACTAAGCTCTATTCAACTTGATTCAATGAGAATCCTTTGATCTCTAACTAATTCTAAATGATGCATAATTTTAATGCATATACACCCCATCATGATGAATTATAACTAAATCTGCTTGATCTATCCCAGGAAAAAAAAACAACAAAAAAAAAACTTTGATTTACACAAGATACATAAATGAATATGCATGAAAATGTGACAGTGAAGACCACAAATTCGCATAAATTGATTTCCAGTCAGTCTTGTTTCTAATGCTGGGTACACACCATGAGATGATTGCGCTGATTTTGGGCCGATTTCTCCCCTTCCGACAATCCTAGGTAATGTCCCGATTATCTTATCAGATTGTCCTGTGGTGTGAGGTGTGTTAAGTGTGACTGAATCTGCTCGGAAGAACGTCGGAGGAGACCCATTCGCAAATCGTAAATATTCAACATGTTCATCAAAAATCCTGATGTGTGGAGCAAAACGGTTCAATCTTGGATTTTTTTCCCCTCATGTTTGTGGTCTCTCACATTTTGAAGATCTTAAAAGATTTTAAAAATCTTTTGTATGTAGCATAAAAATGTAAGTGAGAAATGCAAAACATGACTTTTCATACTATATTAAAGTTTTACTCTCCTCATCCTAGTTTTATCAGCTAATTCATAAGTTCAATGAATAGTTCACCCAAGAAAAACAAACAAACAAAAAAAAACATAGAAAGACACATTCTGTCATTACTTTCGATATGACTTTCTTTCGTCCATTGAACACAAATTGAGTCATTTTTACTGGGGTAATTGGCTGATGCTTATTGTTAGGAACAGACCCAAATTTAACTGATCTGGATCAATCCTATTTCTGGAACTGATTTATCTGAAAAAAAAAAAATAAAAGAAAAGAAAAAAGAATGATTGTTAATGAATCAGACATGAATAGCTCCAAGAGAGTGGATGCCAAGAGTGACTTAAAAATGCTACTTTTTTATTGTCACACAAAGCTATCATATGGTTTCAGTGGCCTTGAAACACAACATACAAGTGGTAGTTTTAAAAAATATTATTATTATTAGTAGTAGTAGTAGTAGTAGTAGTATAGAGCTTTACAGACCCAGTTTTTTTTTTTTTTTTTTTTTAAGTAGTGGCCAGGGCACTGACATCAAGAAATAACATGAGGGAAAGTAAAAATTTCAGAACTATTTCTTTAATGTCATGGCCCACTTTGGTTTGCTGATTACTGACTGGCCTAGACAGAAAGAAACTCCAAGACATCCTTTTCAGAGAATAATCTGTCTATAGATCATGTCCTTCCATTGACTTCTGTGTCAGTATATGCCTCATTTGCCATGGAGGTCAGGGTTTGAGATCTTGAAGTGATGAGGCAACGCTCACCTGACACTCCCATCATCGTGATGAGATGTCTTGGAGACTGTGATACTCGAAATCCAACCACAGCACAGTTTTCTTTCTCAGAGTTTCTCAGTGAGTACTGTATTGTTAACACTGAATCAAGAAAGTGTTTGACACTGGGATGTAAAATAGGAATACACCATTAAATCTCAGGTTGCTGAATAATAACTAAATCTGCTTGAGCAGTTCCAGAGTGGGGAAAATGAGTTGAACACAAGACACATCAAATAATATGCGTAAGAAAATTATATGGGGGCAGTCGTGGCCTAATGGATAGAGAGTTGGACTTGTAACCCAAAGGTCGCAGGTTCGAGTCTCAGGTCTGGTGGGGGGAGTGAATAACCAGTGCTCTCTCCACCCTCAATACCACGACTGAGGTGAGACCCTTCAGCAAGGCACCAAACCCCCAACTGCTTCCTGAGCGCCGCAGCAATATAGCTGCCCACTGCTCCGGGTGTGTGTGCAAGTCACCATACTTGGCCACACGTCACTTAGAAAAATGTGACTCTGAAGCCAAATCCACAAATTCTTATAGTTCCAAAACTTGATTTCCAGTTGGTCTTGTTTCTTAGATGAATTAAGTGAAATTTAAAAAAACATAGAAAACATTCAAGTTTTTTTTTTTTTCAGCCAATTCATAAATGAAAGGATTAGTTCACACTAAAAATGCACATTTTGTTGTTACTTTCTAATTTTTTTTTTTTTCTTTAGGAGTAGCTCATCCAAAAAAAAAAAAAAAAAGATTTTGCTGAAAATACTGGCCATGAAAATATTGGGGTGTTTTTATCAGCTGTTTGGAGTTCTGACGGCACCCATTCACTGCAGAGGATCTACTGGTGAGCAAGTGATGTAATGCTAAATTTTTTGCTTTACAGACATACACAACTGCTTTCTAGGTACGTTTAACTACACAGCACACATGTTTGATTCAAACTTCTTCATTTTCTATGCAGACTGCTGCTCAAGTGTGGTTAGAAAGTGCTTTCAAATAATCTCCCTTTATTGTGCCTATAATGACATCTGCCTCGATGGCAGCTGGTCGTCTTATACTCTCTCTCTTCCGTCCTTGTCCGTGGCACCAAAGGCATAAAAGATGTCAAATGGATGTGAGAAAAAAAATCCCCTGTCCCCTATTTATCACTCTTAATCATTTCCTGCAGATTTCTCAAGACCACGATTATTGAATGCATCTATCTTTTTCTCGTTCGACGGCTGGACAGAGACGGATCGCACCGGCGCAGAGATTTAAGGACTTCCCTGCACCATCAGATAGACGCTGACAGTCCTTAATTCTTCTAAATGCTAACTGCCCTTTGTCCCGGGTACACAGCAGACAGACATGTGCACACACACACATAAAGTACCCAGTGACACAAACTTGAAAGTGCAATGTCTATTCCTTCTGAATGAACAATGTGTGCATTGTGGAACAGAAGCATGTGGATTGTGAGACACAAAGTCACATGCACAGAGAGACGGAGTGTGTGGACTATGAATGAGAACAGGTTGTCACAGTCAGTGTCGTTCACAGCTTTATTTCGAAAGGGCTTCATCATGCGTTTAATTTAAATTTGACACATAGATTTTCAAGGTAGCATTTTTGTAGACAAAAGTCTTCAACCTCCATTTAAATTCTGATCAAACATACAGAGATTCATAATTTTGACACATTGCCCTTTTCCTTTAAAGGGATAGTTCACCCAAAAATTTTATTCTGTCATCATTTTTTTCATCCAAACCTGGATGATTTTCTGTCTTCTGTGGCATGCAAGACAACACATTTTGAAGAATGTTGGTAACCAAACCAATGTGTGGAAAACAAAACAAATCACTGACATATTTCTCAAAATATATTATTTTGTGTTCCACAACAGAAAGAGTGTCAGTTTTGGTATGACATGAGGAAATTATTTTTTGGTGAACAACTCCTACTACAACAAGTCCACGAGTTTGTGGAAAACCAGATTATCATATTCACCAACATGATTTAAAATGATCCAAATACTTTTTTGTTTGTTTGTTTATTTCAGATGTTTTTGTGCAATCTGCTTATGTAAAAGTGTTTTCTTATGAGATTAGGATGGTCTGCACAAAAGCACATGTCAGTGTCACAATTTTGCCTATTTGGCTTGTGAACTAAAACCTGAATATCTCTTCTTGTAAACTTTGTGTATTTCCAGGTTTTAATGATGGGAACCCAAGATGTCCTAATGCACTTTCAGGTTTTAGACCCCAGTGCACAAACACCAGCAATATTTCCTAAAAGATTAAGAAGATAGGCAGATCTTTGCAGTTCGTTACAGCTGTTAGTAAAAGTCCTTTTAGGAGGAGAGTTCATTTTCACTTTACTAAACAACATAGAGGAGAAAAAGCTAAGATAAGGACCACATTTCTTTACATAATCACCTTCATGAAAATTTCAGCTAAAGTGAATAATTCATTTACCTAGCTATATTCAAAATCACGTTCAACAGCATTAGAGTCAGCTCAGATCAGTGGTGCCATCGCTATATAAGAAGTGAGGTAGAAGCAACTTAATATATAAATCATTTATTCAGAGTGACACATATTACACATTCCTCCTCAATTTTACTTGCATAGATGGATAGATATACAGACAGACAGACAGAAAAAAGAATGGTGTACAATTTTCATTTGCCATTAGTAGCCATTTATGCTTTCTCTTAAAATACTGTTTAGTTTCCTGAGATGCAAAAACCCAATTAACCATATTTTTATTTATTTAATTTTTATGCATTTATTTATTTTTTGGGAGGAAGGGTTCAGATTGGAGCTTTAAGACCAATTAAATATGGTTTTCCTTTTCACAATGATCTGGACACTTTAGTAAACACCACAACGACCGTTCCACAGAATTAATGATATGCTTACAAGTTTCCCAGAAACCTTTTATTATGGTTGTGATTATTAGATGAAAATCGTTTACGTGTGACTGTGGGTGTAACAGAGCCTATACTACTGTACATAATCAGAAAGCATCCTTAAAAATATATTGTGAAGTAACAGCATGTGGAGAAACTGCCTCATGACTTGATCGTATCATGATTTGGTTTGATGGAAGTTGTGGCGTGATGGTTTGCACACGTGTTTTGACTCATCGATGCATAGTGTGCAACGTGAGTGAGAAGCTGGCTCACTGTTCCCATTAGAAAGAACCAAAAATATAACACAAAGTCATTGACTTTTGTTATTAAAGAAACATTAGCCAATAGCACCATAGACATTAAAACGTAGCAGTCGTAATTGCAGAGGCCAGCATTTACTGGGCTGCCTGGGTGAAAATGAGACCAGATTAAACACAATTATAACTGGCCCCACAGAGGTTGATCACCTAAAACATAGTTTAATTAAAGTGTTACTTAAAGTATTAAATCCATTCCCTTCTTAGCGCAAGAATGCACCTTATTAGATTCAAGAATTAATGGTCTTGTGCTTCATGTATATGGCCACAACATCCAAACCAAACAACTTTCATTAAAGAACTGTTACCTTGCAATCTACTGTATAGGCAATCTACTGGTCCATGGCAGTTTTTTTAAAGTTAACTTACATTTACCAAGGTCAGAAGAGGTTGTGAGTTCCTCCATATGTCGTTATAGATACTCATTAAATATTGATTGTGTTTTTGTTTGCAGAACTTCAGAATTTATAGCCTAATCATGCCCCAAACAAGCGCTTTGCCTCATCGCTTCTCCCAGTGGGATTCGCAGTCTGAAATATCACACGGCCTTTGGCCTGCAAATTCATATGCATGGATCATAATTTAGCTAAAATGGCCAAAAGTAATGGCAATAATGGATCCTGATAGAGGTATGTGGGAAGTTTCCTTTCAGGTCAGGATAGGCCCACTTATTTGAAGTCCAGTGCAGATTGCAATAAATAGAAATGCATTTATTAATATGAAGGATTTTGATGCGGTTTATGGATTGGCTTAATTAAAATGTTAATTTTATGGTAATGGTCTCGCTACATTTCGGGTCTTGACATTTTCCTGTGGCAATAGATCCATCTCGTAAAAAACTAAGTTTTGGTCTTCAAATTTGATTTCACGGCTGTGTCATAAACAAAACAGATCACCTGTGCTTTGCAGATATTGAACCAAGTTGAAGAGATTGAAGTGTTATGTGGTGAATACGTATTAATGGACTGATATTATTGAGTTATTGCAGAGGGACATGATATACCCAAAACAACAGAGGATTCCTTTTAGCACATTCTTATGAACAAACCTGAGGTCTGGAAACTTATTTAGTGCTTAATCTGAAAAACATGTTTTTTTTTTGTTAATTATTTTTCTTTTTTTTCCGTTTCATTTTTTTTTTTTCAAATATAATTTTTTAAACGTCCTTAAAACAAGGGGGAAAAAAACTGCACAAAGTAATAAACTTAAGAAAATTAATTAGACTACTTTTGTACAAGTTTATTTTTAACACATTAATTGAATGGTTATTAATTTGCATCCAGTGAACAGTAATTAAATTAAGTCTGACTGTTAATGTTATATCTCAAGATGTTTTATTACAATCCTATAATGTTTTCTTTTTAATGTTTGATGCACAAACCTGCACTTGTGACCTCTTTTAGCAGCAGCAGCATTTCAGCAGCATTTCTGAAGTTCAGTTTATCATTTGCATTTGTTAATTAATTTCTGCATTTTGTGCAGAAGACATTTTCTTCTAAAACACTATGTGGGTAATGTGCGCTTGAGCCCCTATGAAGCCATTTTCCAGGAAATTTATGAGTGAAGGGCATGTGATACAAATTTCCATCAATCTGATTCTGCCTTCTAAAAGCCTAATTCTGCAAACGCTTCCTCTAAACACATTTTAACGCTGGTGAGGATGAATACCAGGAATAAATTGGCCAAAATTGCTAATATTTTATAAAAGCTCACATCTTAGTGGAAAGACGTCCAAATGGTTAGTATCAACAGTAAAAAAAGAGAGCAACTTACAGAGATGGAGAGAGAGATCTTATTTTCAGAGCTAGCACATTTGTATTGCTCTCAGTATGCTGTCTCAACTCTTGGAACCTTGCTTTGCATCTTTTCCCCTTCATATTTAACTTTCATGACGTGACCATTTTTATTTTAATTTCCCTCAAGTTTTGGAGGAATGATTGTTGGTAGGCGGCCTTTCATTTCCACTCTGCCCTTCAGATGTACGTCAAATCCATCATCGGCGGAAAGGCAAAGCAGGACGTGCGGCATTATTGGCTGAATGCTAAATTATCAGCGGTTTGAAAGCGTGATTAGCTTTTTGTCACGCCGTCCCACTCATTTTCTGGCAATTACGTGTTTTCAGCACTGATTCCCAAATGCGCCGTTTGTAGTTTTGTTTTTTCAAGTGTTGTTCAAAAACACTCATTAACCCTCATTAAAAATCAACTGCCTGGCATGTTTTGGACTATATTTGAACACACCGGCCAGCTAATCGCAGTGAAACGGATTTGTATGCCCGATTTTCAATGTTTTGGCCGTAACATCTTGAAAACGGTGTGCTGAGGATGCAACTGCCATTGGTTCATCCCGTGTGCTCTTTGACAGACTGTGCTGAGGGAACCAAAGCAAAGCATCAGAGGTGTGGAGATCTCTTTTCAGATTTGAAGGGCAGCCTGGAAATATCCAGCACACGTCATATACAATATATCTGGAGAATATCAAGTATCTCCAGTAGGTGTCAATCATTTCATCATCAGATATGTTCTGTATTTTACTGTGAAATTCCCTTCAGGTCTCCACAGTCCTGTGCAAAACATCTGTAAATTTTACCCTAATGGTCTGTTTGGGATTTAGAGACTATTTTTTTGGAGGAACAAACAAAAAAGAAATACAATAAACGAATACATTTATTATAATTTAGCCATATCTTAAGATAACAGAATCTATGTTTTTAGTTTTAGGTCGAGTGTCACTTACGTTTCAATGTCAAGGCATTCTTAAAATTACTGTAATTATATATTTACATTTAGTCATTTGGCTGACTCTTTTATCCAAAGCGACTTACAAATGAGGACAATGGAAGCAGTCAAAATCAACAAAAGAGCAATGATATGTAAGTGCTATAGCAAGTCTCAGTTAGCTTAACACAGTAGGGTAGAGTGGGGGAAAATGTTTTTCCCAAAATAACCACAAGATAAAGTCAAGATTAATTTTTATTGTAACTATGGACTATGTTGACACGAGTGATGTAGAAGTTTTCACCGTGAAACACTGGTAATGTACCGGAGAGAAAACGCATTTCACAGTAAATTATCTAATTTTCAGCGGTAAGAAAAAAAAAATGTTTTAAAGTTTGTTGTTTTGTAGAACATCACAGTTATATATGATCTGAGAACAGTTGGGCCTGTATATAGGAAGTACATGTTACTTAATAAAAATATAATTATATTATGCCAGGGGGCAATGGGCAATTAATGTAATTATTCTGTTCTGAACATCAAATCCTTTGTTTTTCCATCAAATGTATTCTAACTAGTTGGTTGAATAAAAATAAAATTTCATTAAATAAAAATTAGCATCAAGTTAGCATCAGGTAGCTAGTTAGCTAGCCAGTTATCATCAGCTAACATTTTATTTATTTTTTTTTCAAATAGACTATTATAATTTTATAATTCATAATTATTGATTATATTATTTTTTAAGTTTAAGCTAAAACTGCATGTACTCTGATTTTGCCGTAAATGTTTAAAGCAAATTGCTTTGTCAGACCCCACGGTTGGGGTAAAACGCCCCTTTGGCACAAATTTAATTTTTGTTAAAAATCTAATAACATGAAAACTCTGGACATTTTTCATATTTGGTTTATAAATTATGCCATTGTCACTAAAACTATGATAACTTTTCTGAACACATTTAACTTTTTTTATTATTTAAATAATTTCACGAGTTTGCACTAACATATAATATGATTGAGCAATTGGTAAGCATATTTGGCATGCTGTCCGAAGGGAGGGCTCCGAGCTCGGGATAGAGCCCGAACCCAGAGAACTCTCTGCCCAGATTCAGTCAACTGGAGCAAAGCTGATTCGGCGGCGCTTCATAGTACAAATGGACGATTACCATAGCAAAAGCAATCCAGGAGTTTTTGAAGGTTAAAAAGTGGAATATTCTGCAATGGCCAAGTCAATCTCCTGTGCATAAAAATGGTTGTAATTCCTAAACATTTTATGTTATATTTGTTCAAACCCTTGAATTAAAGCTTAAAGTCTGCACTTTAATTTCATCTTGATTCATTTTTTGATTCATTTTAAGCCAAAATTATGAAAATTGTGTCAGTGTTCAAATATATGTAATTTGAAGATAAGATAAAGATTAATTTCCAAATATTTCCAACTATTTTTACACACAAAGGTTGTGCAAAATTCATTATTTAAATTTTAAAAAGTAAATTTAAAGGTGAATTTTAAATTAATGTAATTTAATTTTTTTTAATTCTAAAACAACTTCGAAAGCCTTGCCTGAAGACTCTGCAGACAACTTTTCTAGTTAAAATTTGAAGTTTCAGTTAATTATAATTCTGCTTGCATTCAAACTTGAATTCTGCATCCTGTTTGCTACCTTAATTCAAAATCAGTTCAATTATTGGAATTTGAAAGGTATTTGCTTTATAAATCTCAATGACGCACAACTCTGTTAAACATACAGTGAGACTTTGCAATCCCAAACATAAAGAATGTAAAGTCCATCTCAACGGAACATGAGGATTAATCTAAGTAATAGGGCAAAGATTGATGTGGTCATGCTATGAAAAGACAGACTAGAGATGAAGCACTAAAAACCGGCCAAACTTAACGATTTTGGTCTGATTGGTTGATTGATTAACTGCTTCTTTAACTAAAGCTCTTTTAGAAGCAGTAGATTTCGGATTTAATGTTTCCGCCTAACTGTTTTCAAACACATAAATTATCTGCCTGCTAAAGTGACTATTTGGCTGTAAATATGATGCACTGATTAATTACTCAGCAAACCATATATATTCTCTCAGCCTCAGCTGCAGGCTGTACTGTAGCAGAAAGAAATGTGTTTATTCTGGAGCATCTGGGTTTGTTTATTCATTCATTTAAGGCGTTTTGCCACTTATCCAAGCTGCTTCATCAGTTGTAGGATGTCAGAGATTTCTTGGAATGTCATTCCGCAATGCAGCGTCATAAGATTGGTGAACCACTGTAGAAATCGCCACCTCTGATGATATGAATGCCAATGCTGTGTAAATTGGAGCACAACTGCCATGCTAAAAGTGCAAGAATTATGTTATAAGTAGCAAACAATAGTTTGATGTAGATTGCGGCTGGAGATGACACTCGAAATTACACTCACAGATCACTGTAACATATATTTTACATTGTTTTATGATGAATAAACGCCAAGCAATGCCAGAATGTTTCCCAAGCCAGCATGTGTTAAGTAGCATTAAGTGCATCCAGAGCTTTCAGGTTCAAAGTTGTTGAGCTAACGCCAAAATGTATGCCAGTATCTCCATAGGTTTGTCTCGCCATTATAAAAATAGCACAAAATACTGTATTCAATGTGAGCACGTGCAGTTTGGGAATTTATAAGGGATTTTGCAGCTACCTATATTAGCTGTGTGTGTTGTTAAGGTTAAATAGCATATATGCGTGCGTATATTGCACGTTGTCTTGTTTTGTATTTTGTTTATTTAATTTTATTGGTGTACTTTATTTCATTTTAATTAGTGGTATTTGTTTTTCAATCTGTGTTTTTTTTTTCTATGGTATGTATTTATGTGTAAAAAGTGATTTTGTCGAACAAGATTTGAATATGATTTATTTATACTTTTTCATACTTATTCATTTTTAGACATTAAACCATATATTGTGTCTAATAAATGAAAGTAAATCACATGGTTTGCAAAGAATGCATCTTTTTAAAAGATAATATTTGAACTCTCAGTTCTGTCCTCGCCATAGTCTTCTGTCCTTGAATGAATGATTCTTGTCCTTCAGATGCAGGTAAATGGCTGGAGGGTTTCGCACTTCTGTGTTGAGCCGTTGGCTTATAAGGGATTGTTCTGTTTCCTTGATGTCAGGTTATTCTTTGTTGCACTGAATTGCATAAACTGCATTGCTTTGCTGTATAGCTCTCTGATCTTTCGTGTGTTATATTTGTCTCTAAAAGTTAACCTGATTTATTATATAACAAATGTAGAATGCAAATGTTAGTCATGTAGGTTTTTAAAGCACACTGTCATTTTGTCTGTCGAGAATGACTGATGTAATTAAGAAATTTCAGTTCTTTCATCAGGACTCTAAATAATGTTAATCAGATAGGGAACATGAGCCTGTTTTCATAGTAAATTAATCTGACCCTCAGCAACTGACATGTAAAACGAGTCTCAAGAGATTGTTTGTTTAACATTCCAGTAAACTAAATTCAAATTATATTTTAAGAACTGTTATTGAATGAACTTTTTTTTTTGAAAATGTAATAAGGCACATGCATCTATTTTCTGTGTAGGTGGGTGTTCAATAATAAAGGCAATGTACTTATGCAGTTAGTAACTTTGTATGTATTTTAAGTAAAGTAAAATGAAAGAAATCTCCATCTAGTTTTATTGTAATTTTTTTTTTAGCGTCTTGCAAACATAGAATATGTTTCTGTATGGAAAGCTGTTGCTAAAAACAGTGATACACCTAATGGCATGACATATCTGTAATATTGATTGTTTGTTATGTAACGGGTCTAACTGTTACAGTTCATTATAGTTCCATTGCTGCAGACAGTAATGATGTGCTGCTACAGAGGAAGCCTTTCATGGAGAAAAAGATGCCTTACATTCCAAATCCCCACAGAGGTCAAAACCCACAGAACAATACCGTGTTCAGTCCAAAGCCGGTTTCCACCCCAGCACATTACTTAATATACTGTACATGCACAGATATGCAGAGGTCACAAGCTGTAAGTCACAAGTCCCTCACTTTGTTTGACTCCACAGATATGGCCAAACACCCTGGATTCAGACTGCTGATACTGTATTAACCCTATTAATATTTCTGATTAGCTTTCCTGGTTTAACTATGTGATAATGTGCATGATTCATTACTCTTAGATATAATTAAGAGCTTGCAGGTTAATTTGCAAAATAGCACTCGAGTGTTTTGAAGTTCAAGCAGTGTTTTTTGTTTAACTTCAGAACACTTGAGTTTAAATTTGGTGATTGGTTACAAGTGTTTTTAAGTATGCTGTATTTAAAGAATTGTGTTTACTCAGTAAGCAACCTCTTCAAACAATTCAGACTCGATTGCAGAAATATTCTCAGGTAAAAAACATCAGTGCTACAAGCTTCTTAATAAATAGATTAGCAATTGAAAAGTTGCACAATTTGAAAAACGCTTCCACCTTGCCTGTTGAAAAAAATATGGTAAAGTGGTGATGCTTCTACCAAATGTTCAGATGAAGACATTCTCACTCAACATATTCAATCAGCTGGGTATAACTGATTACATGTAATCTGGATTACATAACCAGATTCCCAAAATGTTGTACTTAGAGTAATAATTAGATTATTAGTAGTAAATATTATAAAATGTTCGCAATTAGATTAGTTACTTTTTATAGATTACATGATTGCAGATTATTCACACAATGACAGTAAATCATTGTTAATTTAGTCATTCTCCAAAATTCTTCTTCTTTAGGTCAAAAGTAATCTAAAGGTAATCCAAAAGTAGTCAGATTACATGACCTAAAACAAATAAACTAGATTACATTACTATTCATTTTCATAATGTAATTTGTAATCAGTACCAGAATACACTGTCATTCAGTCAAAATAACCAGAATCCACCAACAAATAGAAATTCTTAAGGGTTTAATGTAAGGTGTCCTATTCAGCCTAAATCAAATCAAACAGGATGTTAATTTGGAGAGTCTGTCATGCTCTGCCAGTCCACGTGATTTGAACACATAGTATTGTCAGCTGAAACAAAACCTCATTAATTATTGTGGTCGTCTCACTCTCCATGACTGGTAATGCACGACTGCGAGTATGAATATTTTACTCCCCGTGGGAAAGCTTTTAAAGCGCTTCACAGAGGATTTACACTCGAATCAAGAAGATCAAGTATTATCTTTCTACTGTGGAACCTGGTTTTCTGAAAACCAGCGAGAGACAGAAACACTGATTTCTGAAAGAGTTCTTACAAAAATACATTAGCATATAATTGAAGATGTCAGCGACGAGATCTGCAATTGTAATGCAACCTGAACTTTTTAATGAAAATATGATGCTGTCCCGCTGAATCCTTGCTCCCGCAGTTTGTTTTGATGACAGATTGCTAGGTAAGGAAGAATTTCACTTCTATTTAAATCTGTAACATCAGTCAGTTCCACTGATGCTAACAGTACTCCTCAAAATGGGAAACGGAAAAAGAACAGGAAGGATTAACCACATTAGTTGGGGATGCATATGGCTCACTAGCACTATGACATTAACCGGGAATTGCATTGTGGGATATGTCCTCTGGGGGAATCGTATGAATGGGTGCTCTGTACAGTGCAAAGGTTCATGCAATATTCAATAGGCAGAGCCGTCTTCAGATATATGTATTCAAAGACAATCAGCCTTCTCAGAACTTTGGTGAGGAAAATAGCCTGTCAAGACAATAGAATATTATTCATGCCAACGATGAGCTGCTCACACAAATCAACTAAACTGCTGTATCTTTATAAGTGATGATATGTTTCAGAAACGGATGTGTACAAAATGATAGGTGGAATTATATTAGAATGAACTGCCAGTAGCGTTTGCCCTCCATTGCCGAAATAGAGAAATGGAAAAGTCGGAAATAGAAAAGGTTTGGAAAGTTTGGTTCGTCATTTGTAATGACAGGTCTTGAGCTTGACACTCAACTTTACCCTCAAGAGAGAGTGTGATTGCTAGGTCGATTTCACAGTTTTGCATGTGGACCATCTCTGGAAGTTATGAAATATACACTTGCTGAGCGCCACTGATTTAGTGAGCACGAGTTAGAAATTGAAATGAGAATGCTTTTAAAATTCCAATTGAATTCCTGAATTTGAATTAAGGGACTTTTGCAAACAGGATGTAACATTTCATTTCAAATTTGGTAAATTGTTAAGAAGTTTGTTTGCAGTTTATTCTAGCCAGAACCACTTAGCTAGAAAACGTCAGACAGTCATAAAAAGCTCACATTTTGTTTTGTAGATCTGTAACATTTAAAGATGAAAGTGGTACATTGGTTCAACAAAATGGCATAGATGTACAGCAAATCTACTTTCAAATATAGCAAGTGCAGGTTATTTTCACAGACATAACTCAAAAATAAACTTTAGGATAACTTGTATATTTGCTGCTAAAGTGCTTCGCACAAAACCATGAATATCTTTTAAAGATTTGATGCCTGTAAATTGGAAGTTTCTGTTTTCTTTAAAAGTGCTCACTGTATCAACCTGGTAGCTTGTAAAAGACACTCTGACTTCTTGGAGCTTGGAACTGGCAATTTTTGTCAGCTCTTGCCTTTTTGTGTGTGCAATATGCATTAGACGGTCAGTGAACAAACTGTGGGTGATCCGTGGGCGTGATGTCTGAGTCTGAGAGCATTTGTGCCCATTGTAGCTGCTTTGATGATTGGAGTCGAGGCTGGGTGTTACATCTTAAAACAGTAAGATGGGTTTTGGGTGTTCCTAAAACCAATGTCTGGATGTGAATCATTCATTATTCATGGGGAAATAATGTTCCCCTAAAGTCGAGGCTGGATAAGAGTGCTTGACAATGCTAAATAAATAAAGAATGCCAGTTTGGGGTACTGCATGTAGAAGCCAAGTGATCTAATTGTGCTTGTTCAGTTTTTATATAATCTACAGTATGTATATGAATGTAACTTAATGCAATGTTTTAATAATTGAATATCTGGACCATGGAGATCACAAGATATGTTAGGAGTAGATTTGGAGTGCTGATACGGAGCAATGTAGGTAACTGAGAGTTCCAGCTGTGTGTGAACTTGTTAGTGTGCATATTTGAGCAATTCGTCAGTGGTTGAACCGTGTGCAGGTTAAAATTTTTGAGAATTGTGGCTAAATCCATCAGCAGTATGAGCTCTCTTATAAAACCATCTTTAGTTTTGAAGTTCTGATTGATGTTTATTAAATGAATGCTTAATGAAGTGGTTAATATGCTTTCAGAATGCATGCTGAAAGTATTGAAAAACCATCTGCCAAGGGATTGAATGTCTAGGGTAATGGTAAGGTTTGCCAGTATGCCTGAAAGGACAATGTCTCTGGAAATTGGTTGTGGACAGGACTCAAGAAAAGAAAAGAAAAAAAAGAAAAAAGTTTGCTAGAGCCTCCAAAATCTCAGTTTATCCCCTAGTGGTTCATTCTTTTGAGTTGAATCTTCTCAAAGAATCATTCAATTCATTTCCAAAAGTGTTTTTTTTTTTTGAAGGAATGAAAATACTTGAGAAGGTTGGCTGAGTAAAAATAATCAAAGAAGAAAAGAGAGCAAGGGAAGCACTGCAGATTAAGTGGAGGCTACCAAGATTGCAAACGAGGCGGCGTAAAGCTGCAAACAAAAGGTATGTACAGACGACATACAGTAAGCCACTTTCTCTCTCATTTTGCTTGCAGTAGCCTTTATACTCAGGAAATGCGGAGGATGATTGGTAGAGTGGATGGAAAGTGGAAAGTAGGTAGAGTAGCGATCACCATAACCACAGTAGAAGGCAGACGAACTCTGCAGTAAGAGTTATGCTAGCAGTCATAAAAAAATACAGTGAGTACCACAACGGGCTGACGAGGCCCAACAGGTAGAAAATGTAGGGGCTGTAAGAGATAGAGAGGCAGGGAACAGGAGGTGACGCCACAGGTGCACTTGCAGTCATCAAGACCACAGGAGGAGAGCGAGTTTGAGTGACATGCACTGATGCAGGTGTCTCAATGGAAAGAACTGAGCATTTGGGGAAAAGAAATACTGCTTGTCTCATGGCGGGTAATGGACCTGTAGTCAAAAAAAGGTAAATGGGAGGGCAAAGGTACCACATTTATCAATGGCGTAGCAACTGAAGGTGCAGTGGGCACAGTGCACTTAGTTGAACGTATAGGACAGGTTTGAACAGAATTCTGAATTGGGAGTTCAGAAATGCAGCAGATTCACAACAGATGAATTGCACAAAATCTGCACAAACAAATTACTTTTTAAGTGCTTTGTCTTATTAGCTTGTGAACAAGCTGATCTGAACTGGTTGGGGGATTGCATTTGTTAATACCTCACACTATGTGGCTATTTCACACTATTTTGCCACTGTAAATAAATACCACAATTGCAATTTTCAAATTGGGCCATCATTTTTGTAACATCTTGAGCAGTTTACTACATCCAGAAAGTAGACAGTCAAACCTACTTTTCTACATATATTTTCATCTTATTTTGACAATTGTGACATTTTTTGATTGTACGAATGCATAAAATTACTATAATATGTTTGCAAATATTTAGGAAACATAGTTCACATGCATGATTCTCCAAAAAACAAAAAAACAAAGCTTCAGCCAGTTACTCTTCCTTGAAATGTGTATTTCATATTAGAATGTCTGTTTTTGTCTTTGGCTGCATGATTTCCCCCTTTGTCATTTTACTCAATACCCCGGGTTGCCAGTTGGTGGAAAACCCAGCGTAGTCATAGAGGCCAGCAAACAAACTGTATCAGAGATTGCAGATTCGCCCCGACCTAAAAATGCCTCGGCATCCATAAAAATCTTTTTGACCAGAGAAATATTAAAATTCAGATCAACTCATCAATTTACAGCATAAGGCTTGGCGCCTTCCATTGGCAATTGCGCTCATTCCTGTTATGTCCTCAATCTGGCAACCCACACAAGCTGGGAGAAACAACTCTCTAATATTTTAAATTTGGACAGCAGTCCCCATTTCAACTACTAGCTATCAATATTACATACGGAACCTTTAAGTGTTCTTTTGTTATAGTTATAAAATGAGTCAAATTTGAATTACAGTTCTGCATCTTACTTGCTTCCAAAAATTCAATTCAGTCATAAATAGCACACAACCCTATTGTAGATATACAGGTACACTAGCATTCTTAAATAGACGTTTAATCCATGCTTCATTGGATGGGAAGGAGCCTGCTATGAGAAAGTGAGAACATTTATGTGATATTGAACAGAAGAACTCAATAATATGTCATAAAATCTCCAATATATTCAACGTAGTGATACAGAAAGTCACAAAATAAAATTACTAGGCTCATTTTATTAATGCGTTTGCTGAGAGGGCCTACTTGAGCGTAACTGAAAAAGGAAATCAGTAGAACTTACACTACTGCTAGGGAAATGTCATGTGGACAACTTAAGGTAAGAAATACCAAACAGATATTTGAATTACATAATGAACATTACCATATAAGATGTTAAATGGACCGAAGTGAACTGACGATTCATTTAATTTACCTTTGAGAGGAAACCGCCAATGCTCTTTGAGGCAAACACATTTCATTCTGAGATTTTCTCATTGTTGAGTGCTTGAGATGATTTAGGGTTTCAGTGATTGGAAAACAGTATCTGAGAAACTGTTCAACTAATGTAAAAACACCAAATAATGGTTCAGTGACATAATCCTATCTGTCAGATTGAGTTATTAGGTTTTCCAGCCAAATAACAGACTCTAATAAGAGATTAATGTGAAAAAGGGGGTAAATTAATTCATCTTGCAGAAGTGACTGTTGTATTTGGCTGAAACTCAAACATTTCCCATTTTCTCAAAAATAATTACTGGAGGTTGTGAGGGTGGTGGAAAGGAAGCAAAAAAAAAAGTGAAAGTGAAGTGACATACGGCCAAGTATGGTGACCCATACTCAGAATTTGTGCTCTGCATTTAACCCATCCAACGTGCACACACACAGCAGTGAACACACACACAGGGAGCAGTTAGGGTTCGGTGCCTTGCTCAAGGGCACCTCAGTCATGGTATTGAGGGTGGAGAGAGTGCTGGACATTCACCTACAATTCCTGCCAGCCCGAGACTTGAACTCACAACCTTTGGATTACGAGTCCAACTCTCTAACCATTAGGCCACAACTTCCCCAGAAGGAAGCTGAATTACCAGGGGTTTTGATCGGCAGGTTCCACAGTAAATTTGTTGAGACAGGAGCGACTCCAAAGTCCTGCTGGTGAAAGCGGCGAATACGGAGCAGCTGGCATCCTGGCAGGCATCGCTTTTGATATTACAATGAGAAGCACATGGGCTGGAGTTGCTGGTGTTATAGGCAGTAACTATATTCATATGGACTGCAGTAATCATATTGGTCTTCTTCCAAATATAACAATATTGAGATTAAGCAGTTTACACAGGTTTCTAATTGAACTCTTCTGCTTTGCATGTTGCAGAAGCATCATGATTATAGCCTGAAAAAATGTGAACGAGTGGTGGCTACAGATATGGCCTGGTAACCAAAATTTTGCGTTCCATGAACCATCACCATGTTTAAACCTGTGTTTCTCATGAGAAACTATAAGACGTGTACTTTGTATAGTTGCAAGAGCTAAATGACAGATTAATAAATTAGTAGATGTATAATATAAATAGAATAGCTCAGGAGGAGCCATTATAAACATTTTTTAATTGGGCTAATGTCATATTTATAATGAGACCAATGTGATTTTGCAGTCCATGTAAACATAGCCTCTGAAGTAAACAATAGTTCCATGTATCTGATGTTGTCAGCTTAGATAAATTGTTAATTTGGAGAAATTGGAAGCTTATTTCTGCAAAAATACATTGACTTTTTTATTTCTGAGAATCGAAAGGTTCTCAAAAGTGCACGTTATAAACTTGTAATTGTAAATTACATATATAATTTATCCCATAATTCTGACCTTTCCCCTCAGAATTCTGAATTTAAATTTTGCATTTCTGTTATTTGACTTTATAATAATAATAATCATAATAATAAATGTAATTGTGACTTTTTATCTCATAATTCTGAGTTTTCTTAGAATTTATCAGTTATATCTAGCAATTCTGACATTATTTCTTGCAATTTTGAGCTTATATCTCACACTGATGACAATTCAATATTGTAATAGAAAAGTCTGAATTGTGATATAAAAAGTCACACTTACTTTTATTTATTCATTTTATTTTTCATTTCTGCATGCATGTATTCCATGGTGGAAATAAATTTCCATGGGAGAAAGATCCTTTGGAAATCTGAGGATGAAAGCTGTTTGCATTTTTACACACATACACCTGCTGATGCCTGACATGCTTAAAAATAAAATTTATAAAATCCAACATTTTATATATACAGTGTCATATTTTACTTATGTTTTAATGCAAAATATAAATAGTTTATTTTGTTAATTACAACATGCTCCAAATGCCATTTGCCACTATTTACACCGGGGTGCAAATAGCATCTGCCTTATTTGTAGAATTTTGATTTGATCTTTCCCCACTAATTTTACTGACAAGCATGAGCTGAATGGCAAGTAATTGCCCAAAGCATTTAAATGCCCAAATGCATGACCTGATTCTAAACAAAACTTAAATACTAACCTATATCTATAGTGTACGTATCTATGGCGAGATACTGCTATGACATTTTTATGAATTAAAACAGAGAGTGTGAGAGAGCACAAGTATCGAGAGTATGAACTCTGTTTAAATATTACACGATGAGATCCAGCTCTGCGATTGCTCCTGACCTTCCCTCTGGACCTATACAGAGAAAGAATACCAAATAATGTGAGGAAATAGCTCCATTAAATGAACGACAAGAGAAGCAAAGGTTTTACAGCACATATAGTTTACCCTTGGGTGGCTGGCTGGTATGTTCTTCTTCTCTTTTTTTGTGCTTTGTTCTCAGTTTCCTCCTTTGATGCAAAGCCTCTGTGAGTCATCTGTTGGATAATTATTGGTCTCTCAACTGTTGCTGCACAAGTCATTGGCGGCCTTGACTAAAACCACGTCCTTGCTTTGAGCACCAATCAAATACGCGAGCGCTGTCATTCTTCTACTATGATCTGTGCCTTTTTTAGCTTTCATGATATCTGTGACTGTTCCAGTTATAGCCATCCTTGGCTGTTGCCCTGGGAACACGGATGACAACATGTCAGTCTTTTTGCAGGCTGAAACCTGTGCCTAATTTGACATGAAACCAAAACTTGAAACTTTCACTCCTAGAATTCTGTGCGTTTGCACAAACTGCTTGGCAGAACAGAAGAACTTGTTCGGATTGATGCCACAGCTCATCTGCTTAAGTGCAAATTTGACAAATACCAGCAGAAGTGTCTGGTTTACCACACTGCTAAAAAAAAGAGACTCTGACAGAGCTGAAACCAGCAGTGACATTCTGCCCTCTGTCCGATGGATATCTTGTAGGAATCTGAGAGATCTGTTCCAGGAAGTGCTGTTATGTGCCAAAAGTTTCTATTCACTTTCACCTGCACGAAGCTCACAGAACGAGGCCTTCATATCTCCTCTGTTTTAACAGATATCCTGGTCATGTGTTGGGTGGATTAAATAGCATTGATTTCTGTGACGTGCAGGCGGGATATAAGATGATGGACCATGATGTCTTCTTGAGTACCTATAGAGAGAGAGAGGGAGATAGAAAGAGAAAGAGAAAGAGAGAAAGTGATGAGTGTGTTCTCATCTCTGGAGGCCTGTCCATAGCTGTGCTATTAATCCAATACAATATATCTATTTAATACTGAGTCTAGGCCTGTCTAGCTGTTCGTCATTTTAATGCTTTTAGAATGACAAGGCGGTGGATTTAACTCACAGAGAGGAAGGGCACATGGACAGACAGAGATGGAGGGTAACATGCACAAACAATTAATATATGCATAATATATTATATACTAAACACCTGCTTGTTGCTATGAACTTCAACATTTGTCTGAACTTTAAGGCTGGGTTTGAGGTAATTTGATCAAAAGTTACATCATTTATTTATATTCAGAATCCTCAAATCTCTCTCATATTTTGAGTCAAAACTTTATATTTTGTTCAAGATGATTAAATAAGTATTTTGGAAGGAGAAAATGCAAAATATCTAAACTCTGAGGGAAAATAAATTTGTTGCAAAGCATGTTTAAAATAGCTTCACATTGACTGTTCAGAGATTCATTTTTGGAAGATGCCTGTATTATAACTGGAATAATACTGAGGTTATTTTTACTTAACTCTTAAATGCATACCTTGGGTCTTTAGCGACCAGGGGCATCATTCACTACCCTCTCCCTCCTTCATTTTTTAAAGTTAGACATCAACTTTCAACCTCAATCTATTCATTATAAATAATATAACAAGAAAAATATATAAAATAATGTTTGTTTTCTGATTAATCTTTTGTAAAAAGTTTATAGGGACACTAGCGACCCAAGGTGTGTAATAGTTTAAGTATATTTTTCCTGCACAACAATATTTAAATATCTGATGACTCAATACCTGCAATTCACCTTTATTCCTTGAGTTGGCACTGTTTCATAGAAAATGATGATATGATGTTTCACTCATAATTACCACATGCATATGATGTGCTTTATTTTATTCTTCTGTAGTTGTTCTTAAAATATCAAGAGAGTTTTTTGCTGTTGCTGCAGTTAGAGATCCATCTGTGCTGATTATATAGGTCCGGGTCGCTAAAGAACCGAATATGTAATAATGATTGGCGAACGCAATCAACCTATGATGACAAATTGTCACGCTCATATCAGGAATGTCAAACACACTTTCTGGAGGGCCACAGTCCTGCAGAGTTTAGCCAAAGATGGTCTTCTTCTTGGGAGATACAATTGTCCACAGTTCTACCATTGGACAAAGCGTAACGGTCAACTTGGATCATGTGTGCCTTGATAACCAATGACATTACAGCCTTTCAGTTGACGATTAGCTGATAGGTGGTTGATTCATAAATGTATAAAATAAATGTGTTTTCCCACAAAAGCAGTTTATTCAGCATAGTGAAGCCTCTCCCTAATTGACATTCATTCATTCATTCATTCATTCAAAAAAATGCCTATGATCTCCTTTCCTGCAGGACTCACTATTAAGTTTTTTTTTTTTTTTAACTTTGCAGTCTTAAAAACTAAGGGTATGTTTACACAGCAACAGTGTACTAAAAATGGAAAAGCTTTTCATTTGCATTTTAGCAAAGTTTTACATACAGATTACAATGCTGTCAAAATAAGCCCCTTAGTTGTGGTTAGTGCTCCAACATATACCGCGACTGTGTTCGTGATTCCCGTCTTGGAGTTCTTTGCTGATCCCGCCCCCGTCTCTCCACCCAATGCTTTCCTGTCTGCCCTCTACTGTCCTGTCCAATAAAGGCATAAAAGCCTATAAATATAACTTAAAAAAAAAAAAAAAAAACAGGGCCCTTTTAACATTGATCCACGAAACAGCTAAAAACTCTGTAGTATGTACAGAAACTCTGTAGTATAACATGTAATACACACCATCTACACACATATTTGCTTTTGTCGTGTAAATGAACAGCCAAAGCGCATTATCCCTCCCTCCATTTTTAGTTGAAAACAGCGTCATGTAAATGCCCCTATAAAAGTGTGTTGGAGCAGGTTGGAGCTAAACTCTGCAGGACTGTGACTTCAAATCATAGGACTTCAACCCTGCTCCTGGAAACCCACCCTGTTAGTTTAGTTCCAACCTGCTTCAGCACACCGGCTTGTGATTTTCAAGATCCTGAACACCTTCATTAGCTTGTTCGGATGCGTTTGATTAGGGTTGGAGTTAAACTCTGCAGGACAGTGGGTCTCCAGGACCAGGGCTGAACACCTCTGGGTTATACACGGGACCTGTACTGTCATTATATACATGATTTATTTATTTATTTATTTTTAATAAAAAAACAAACTTGTTTTAGCATTCAATCAGTTACAAATCAAAATAAAAAAATAAAAAAATAAATTGTCATATATTTGTTGACCCAACATTTTACCACTTTCCTGGACACTGCATATTTTGCATGTGTCATTAATCAAACACACCATTCAACTCATCAGCTCATTAGTAGAGACTCCAAGACCTGAAATAAGTGTGTCATACAAGTAGAAATGCAAAATATGCAGTGTTGGCTCCAGGAACGTACCTAAGAACCACTGTATTAGAAAAAAGTAAGAATAGATGAGCATGTGAGAGAGATATATATTACTGCTTTTCTTGGTATTGACATTTGCTACATAAATCCAAAGAATTCCTTTAATGTGAGTATGCAATCCATTTCTAAATCAAAATAAGGTGTGAGAAAATGTTTTTTTTCTAATTAGTTATGAAAGGGAAATATATGGACTAGTAACTTTGCCCTTTTTTAAAAGACGTTTTTAGCCATACTAATACTGGTTTGATGTGGCAGGGTATCTATAGATCTATAGCTCTCTCTCCAAGCAGAAGAAAAGAGGGATCAAGAGGGATACTGAGATTCTGAGCCCGAAGGCATGAAAGTAGGCATCTACTGCTGTATGGTAGATCAGGTATGGATTGCTTTCAGCATAACTGGCACATAATCAGAATTTTACGACAAAATATTTAATTGTCTTCGAGTACTATTTCTGAGGTCTGCTTTGGAGTTGGTTAGTTCAGGTTTGCTGTCTTGGAATTGGAGCACAATTCTAGACACAGAAACCTGATTGATGCGCATCAGATGCATTTGCAATTCTCTCATCGATCCAAAGGATGCTGTGGGGAATGTGAATTGTCCCGGGACGTGCGTGAACATCAAATTAATGTGGAATTGAAATTCTTAGGTAAATCTTTATATCCGTTTCTAATTATGGGGCGTTTATGGGATCAGATAAATGCCTTTATTATTTTTCAACAACGTTTCATATAACCACAACAGTTCATCAGAACACTAAATAGACGCTCAAGAACAAAAGTATAGTTCGCTTGGGAAGGTAGCACTGGCACTTTAATTTAACATCTGTGACAGCCAATAGCCTACATAGATCATATAATGAGTAGCCTATTATTCACGACGTTAAGTACACAACTAAAAATGTTTTACTAAGAAATATCGTCTTCCAGTGAAAACGTGTAGTTGGTTGCTAAACATAGGCTATACCTCTAGAAAATTGCTGAAAGAAATGAACTGAGCAAGTCACTCAATTCGCACACTGCTATTAGTATTTAATCATTTCCACATCCAGGCAAACGTCATAATTGTCTCACGGGCTATTACTATGCGAATTACTATAGTGACAATGTGCATAAGCTCTGAGTAAAATTAATTCTCTCTACGTCTGAAAGTTCCGTCACTGAGAGGCAACGCGACGAACAAAAGCGCTCAAATTGCGTCCGCATTATGTTTTATTGCAGAAAGCATTGTTGGAAAATGTCTGGGTGAATATGAATGTTGTGGCACTGGAAAGAATCGTGTCTTTATGGTCTTGCTCTCCCCTGTAATCCCCCGAGCTCCTCCCCTTAGTGCGTGGAGAGCTTCATTTGATCAAATCCTTCAAGTTGGAGCGCTTCGCTGAATAGCACTTTTCCACAACATCTCAACTGTGGCTGCTTCACCGCGCTGCAACTTGTATGAGGACTTCTTTCCATCAATAACTGACGCTAAAAGAGAGGAAAAGGACAGTGTACCGTGTTGTTATCCGCGATGGAGAGAGGAATCATATATTGCCGGGTAAATGCTTTCTGCACCCTGCTTTTGGTCTTGTTCGCTTGGGTTCCGGTGACCAAAACAGTGATAACTTGCAGGTCATGTCACCTGCTGGATAAGTGGAGTGGTCGGGAATTATTGGTGAGGATGGACAGTGGTGTCGATTTTGGTAAAGTTGGTGATAAAAATGGAGACGGGTCAACGGCGCTGTTTAATTCGGCTGGTGCTGAAACTGATCAACCCGACTGCGGCGTAACCGACAACTGCGAACAAGCTCACTCTGTGCGTAAAAGGAATACGGACCGGCTCCGCTCAGAGAAAATGCCACCCGATGATAAATGGAAGTCGATGCGCAGTAATGGCAAAGTTTATAACCTCAAACGTCCAGGTTCACAAGGTTCAGCCCCTGGAGAGCAGCATCACCAAGTGCGTAGAAGCACCCAAGGACCAGGCTCTCCCCCAGGTGCGCGCTCGCCGCCGGCATTTGGCAACAGCACCGCGCGGGCTGCTCGCAGAGTCCCCCGCTCTGATCTGAGATGGAACAGGGAAGAGCGGAGAACGTCCACATCGCGACAGGAGGAGCTGAAACTTACCAGCTCTACCTTTGCGCTGACAGGGGATTCCGCTCACAACCAAGCCATGGTGCACTGGTCCGGCCAAAACAGCAGCGTAAGTGAAAAAAAATAAATAAATAAAAAAAAAAATACACGCAGTGAATTTGCTAAAGCTGTAAACCCCTGTTGAGAATTTTCGAAGCATTATCCCACATTCTGATCTAAATGAATGTCCGAAGGTGCGTGAGTGTGTGTGTTAAGGCTGTGTGTGTGAGAGATTTGGTGCGCACAGAGACGAACAGATGTCCATTGTTGATGTCCAAGTGATTGCTTCATATGCGTTTCACGCCAGTTTTTATTTTATTTTTATTTTTATTTTTATTTGTTACACTGGCTTGGTCTTTCATTAACCCTGGCAAAATGAAGTGCACTTTCCTGTGCAACACGTTTCCTACTTATGATTGTTTGTGATGTTGGCTCACCAGCTGCTACTCAAGCTTTTGAATGTTAACCACCCAGAAACAAAACATAAACCAGGTTAAACAATACCCTTTACACTTGGCCAGAATGGGGTGCATGCTGGTTTTAGAGGGATTTTGGTAGTATTTAAGCTGGTCAGGCTAGGGGACCAGCTTGCCGACTGCCAAAATCAGCTAAACACCAGCTTGGCCAGGCTATGAGACTATCTCAAACCAGCTAAGACAGGGCATCAGCTAAGGCTGGCTGGATGAGTTTTTTTTTTTTTTCTCCAGCAGGGATATTTTTTAGGTGATGCATAGGTCTTGTTTGTTACCTGAAACACTTTAGCAGAGATTTTGTGAGAATAACTAAATGTAACCCATTTCAAACAGAGCCACAATGAGTTGTAATGACATTTTATACATATTGCACTCTGATCTCTGGCAGTTATTTACCCCATTTAATCTCAAATTATTATCAGATTTGTAAACTCATGCATTTTACTCTCTGTATGGTCCCATGAGACATTATTAATAAGACCCAACAGAAATTTGCAAACATAATTCAACACCATTTTTAGTCAATTCTGTTGAACAAGGAAATAATGCATTTTAAACTTGTATTCATACTTTTTAAATTATTATTTTAAATTAGCAATTTTATGAGACTCAGTCACTTACTTATTCACACATAAGGCTTTTTGTTTTCCATCAGGCTGATTGCATGTCGACATGTCGTTTGAGCATGAGGCAGAGTTATAGTATGTAAAGGGTCTGTTATTAATTTGCATTAATAATATACTGTTAACTCTTTTAGATACTAAATTTTAATAACAAATTTAACTGGCTCAATAAAATGGGTTAATTGTTTAACAATACATTTAACTTACGAATCCATTATACTATTAAGTGAACTTCTTTCTTTCTTTGTGTATTGTGATCATTTACTAATGACTACTTTGCAATGAGCTATAATGAGCATTTCCCACAATTCTCCTGTGCAACATATCACATCAGAGCTACTACATTTCAGATGTCATTTCTCATCCCCATTATATTCTCCCTCCCTCGCTTGTCAGAGCAGATGTTTTCTTGCCTTCAGGTAAAATCTGAGGGCATTTTCTAATTTAAACACTGCACTCACTAACACAACACATTTATTAGTGAGATGACAGTCAACCAGTGAAAACTTTCAGGACGGATACGGGGAGACGGTAACCTCAGGGGAATGAATTTCAGTATGTCCCACCAGCAGAACTCAATCATTTTGGCTCAGAGCTGCTGCCATTATCATATCCGTTAATTGAATTTTCCTGGAGTTGTGCTGTATGAATAGCATATTCAGTAGCTTCAATATATATGCTCTTTTTCATTCTCAGTAGGTATACAGGGAAGCTTAACAATGGGCAAAGTAAAAAGACGACTTTCATTAAGTATTCAGTGTCATTGCAGTATAAGGAATAATTGAGTAGGCCACAAGTTTCTTTCCTTAGGTACTTTATGAATAAAGAAACAGCTGTAGTTTATAATGATTTTTTATTATGCAAATGGAAATGAGGATTAATGTTGGCTGTCTGTATATCACAGAGCCCAGAGTTGATAATGCTATGGCTTTTGGCTTGTGCGTGTTTGTAAGTTGGTGAGCGCTAGCATTTGTTATTGTATTGTTGATCTATGAGCATGTAAATGTGTTTATGCATTTAATGCGTTGTGGTGATTGCTTATAAGACTCTATATTACAGGTTTGCAGCTTATAACAACAGCATCTTTCATCATATATTTAACGTATTTGAACATGTTTTTGAAAAACAGAGAAACAAATAATATTGTTAGGTTAAAGCCATCTGATTATTCACTCGAGTGACTTTGCCTGAAGAAGTTCCTGTCAGCCAGCAGAAGGAGAGAATCAAACTTTTTTCTTGCCAATTAGTAAGAAGTTAGTCACCAAAAGTTCCCGAGAACCCTGTAAAATATGCAACAAGCACCAGTTGTCATACATGACACAGTCACGCTAAGGCTGTTAACTTGCTCAAATCAAATCGCAACACATGTAAGGGAAGGAGCAATATGTCTGATCTTATAACACTATGTTACCACCTGACTCCTAAAATGCAATTAATTGGACGGTAAAAAACATATTGTGCAGTCAACACTATGTCTTTGATTCAAGCCTGAACAGCATGATGGTTTGCTAAATGTGGGAAAAAAAACATTTTCAACTTCCTGTGGTTTACTTCTCTAAGTGCTTATCTGATATATGAAACATTTATCTTCCCTCATGTTGTATTGGAAAACTATTTGCAATTCTTTTTATTTGCACAGCGCTTTTCACAATACATATTGTTCTAGTGCAGCTTTACAACGAATAGTGCCTTGCAAACCTGTTTGATTAATGCTTTATTTCCAAACTGAGTGATATTGAGGTTGTATTTCTTTTTATTGAGTAATAAACCCTATATGTTTGATTCTTTGAAAGGCGCATAAACTCACATCAACAGTAAAGCCAAGACTAATGTATTCCCCCACAAAGCCATCTTGCTATTCAATGTCATTTATTGACCTCTATCACAAATAATGCACAGACTTATTAAAATAAATTTGGATTTTGGAAACATTAGACTAAAATAGCTATTTTATATTTCAAAGACAGAGTGAAAAAGAGAGAAGTAGCAAAAACAATAAAAACAAAAAGACATATCCTGTGCATGAGTTTGTGGGTGGACAGCTGAAGGGCAAGCATTTTTATTTTTTCTGATATGAACGGTAGCTCTGCCATGAAGTATTTGGCAAGCAATGTAAATGAAGACAAATAACACTGAAAATGCCTTTGCTAGACAAAAAACGAACAGCCACCACAAACATTTTACCCTTCGAGATAATTTCGCCTGTTGAAACAAATAACTCTCCAGTGTAACCACATTCCAAACATTCAATACCAGGTCATTTTTTTTAACTTGAAAAATGAATAGCGCCCTTCTGGAAATGGCAAACTCACAGCAGAATGGCACAATGACTTATTGCTAGCATTACAAACCGGTTGCAGTTCAAGCTAATAATTCAGTTACAGTCAACATGAAAACAGAACTGCCCATATTTACTTTCTTTATATGTTTTCCTGGTCATAATGTGAATGATTTATCGATAAATGCATTTCCAAAGAAAAGAGTAAACATAAAACGAGTTACGAATGTGGTAAAACTGTACAATATCGTAAACACACGGTTTTTTTTAAAGAAATTATAGACAGTCAAATGATTATTTTAGTAAAGCTCACAGAAACACTCCCACCTATACCGACACTCTTCGGTGCGCCAAACATTCATATCTACCTGTTGCATGACAATATCTGGCAGATTATTTCTTAGTACATTCCTTCGGTCCTATTTGAGCTCTGTCTTTCTCTCGCACTCTCAAATCCACTAATTAATCTGTGAAGAATGGCAGCTTCAGCGGGGGTTTCTGTAGGGAACAAGCATGGCCGTTAGAGTGCGAAATTTCATAAAGCAAGAGTAATCTGAAGATAATGAGATCAAATTAGATGCAGGTGTTGCTGTATTATTGTTTACTTCTTTTAAGGCGCAGAATTTTCTTACTGATCATTCCCGATCCAGCAAGCCTGCATTTTTATTTTCTCTCAAATGTCACAGTGATGTTTATTGTTCTCAAAAATGTCATAAAAGAAAGACAAAATCACTAGTGGCATATATACCCCTCTTGTATGATTCATGTTTGACATTAAGCACCAATTCAGAGCGCTGCTTCTCATGTTTACATTGATTGACAAATTCATCTTTGTTGCTCTAAGGTAAACATCAAAGATAGAAACTTCAAATGAAAATGTTTTTCTTCAATATTGAACTATTTAAACTACCTGTAAACATTGTGCTTTGCACTGAAGGTGACGTGTTTTTGTTCAAAATATCTGGCCACAATTGCTTAATATTACGTCTGTGAAAACTTTTGCATTATGACTTTTTTTAAATGTATTTATTGAAATCAGCATTTAAAAAAAGAAAAAAAAATTGTAGAAACTTGAGTTTTTTAGGAATACTGATCAAGAATATAGCTCTTTGTTTGGTTAGTATGATATAAGGAAAGGTTCATTCCTTTTAATGATTAAGCTGTGATTATAGAGTAAGCGTTTGAAGTTAGACTGTAATTTTTCTTCACTACCTTGATTAATGAAATTAAAATGATCAGATCTTTTAGCTGTTTCTCTATAGCAGATAGCCCTTTATAAATTCATATTGTTCAGGATTTGCTGGTGGCATTTTAACTTAAAGTGTGATGTGAATATGAATGTATTAATAGTAGAACAAAGCACTGTTTGACAAAGGTCAAAAGTACATTTCTTTCCCAGGATTCTGTGCTATAACGAGTTCAATATTCTTTTTGCCTGCTCTGTTAGCTGGACAGTGCTTAATGGTGATCCGCATTTAATGTTGAAAGGTATTTGAATATCAGAGCATTGGCTTGTTGCTTGCCATGTATCCAGGAATGCACTTTAGGAAATGACAGGAAGTATTCAGTGAACTGGAAACCAGTTGAAGGACTGATGTAGCAGATTTTTATAGGGAGACATGTGGTTTCCTACAGGGGGCGCTTATAATGGCTCAGAAAGAAGAATGCTTCAGGATGTTATCTGGTTCTCTAGAAACATTTGTTAAAAAAAAAAAAAAAAAATATATATATATATATATATATATATATATATATATAATATTTTTATTCTAACAGAGTGGAATGAATGAATGAGTAAATAAATGAATGAATGAATAATCAATCTCCAGGTCACATTTCAGACTGATAAAATAAATAAATAACTCAAAGAAAAGAAAGAGAACATTTTTAAGACAGTTTCCCCCCTCATTCTTCTTATTCTCATTAGATTCTGTAATGTAGTATTTTAGTTTTTTAATGCAAATTAAGTGCAGTAAAACAAATATTTCCATGATGAATAAATACAATTTAAATATAATATTACATTTTTAATTTACAATTAAAGTTAGTAGTAATGAGAGTAATGTTCATGTTCTTCCTTCCCTCCCTCCCTCCTTCCTTCCTTCTTTTCCTCCTCCTTTTATTCCTTTCATGTTTTTTTTTTTTTTTTTTTTTTTAATATTCTTTTTATTTTTGGTAAAATATGTTCTTGACAGATTTTGTGAGACTTCGTCCCGTGTTTAGTTCAGATTGACATTTTTGCAAGAGCCTTTGCTTTCCGTTGTAAATGATTGCAGGCTGAAAAACAAGTTATGAGACCTCAGACTTAATTTCTTGTCCAGCCCCATGTTTCACATATAGTCAAGCTGCAATATATTTTTGATGTATTAACTTCAATTTCAGTTCAACACAAGTGTATGTCAGACTCAAGGTAACATAACCTGTTCTGTAGTCACGATCATATTTTGCTCATAAAGTCCTACACACACACACACACTATTCTACCAGTCTTGAATGTGAAACATGCTGAAATATGACCCATATGTGAGAAAAAAAAGTCTATTGTTGTTGTGTATGTGTATGTCAGAAAATCTCTGGGAGTGAGATAATTTGTATCTTCTAATAAGGATTAGTAATCAAGGGAAATGTAACCAATATTGCTGTATTTCATGGTAAATAAGACATCAAGCCAAATGTAGGTGTTAAAGAGTGATCATCTCTAAATGTTAATTAACAGAATGAGTGTTGACTTCGCTCTGAGTGGAGAAAGAATG
This sequence comes from Onychostoma macrolepis, assembly GCF_012432095.1. Taxonomy (NCBI): domain Eukaryota; kingdom Metazoa; phylum Chordata; class Actinopteri; order Cypriniformes; family Cyprinidae; genus Onychostoma; species Onychostoma macrolepis. The sequence goes on from NC_081155.1 coordinate 14,778,646, forward strand.
ACAGCGAGAGAAACACATCCAACAGAATGAGAGATAAACAGGAGTGACATATCACTGTGTGGTGAGAACACACAGAAGTCTTTTTCTCCCAGCATGCATTTCATTCTTTTTGACAGGGGGTGAGCAGTACTTAAAGCTAGTCAGGGGTTTCTATATCCCAGAATGCAGTGGGAAACACCCATCCCGGCCATAGGCGGCCTGCTCTGTGGCACAAATTGAATTCCGAGCAATCTGTAGCCCACAGGAACAGAAGTGAAAAAGCCAAAGAAAACAATTTTTTTCAGTAGGAGCGAATCATGCTGAAAGATGAGATGACGGATTGCGATAATTGTGCGAGTTAGCCGTTGCATGCTGGAGAACGGCGTGGCTAAACTTCACAAATCTACTGAGATTACAACATCTGAATAAAGCCATTATTGCTATTGCCTCACACACTGCCAGTGATTATTACCTCTCTTCTCCTCTCGAGAGAAAAGCAATTTGGTGATATTGACATCTGTGTTGTGATTTACTTCAGACTAAATGGCAGTTAAGGGATTAATCCACGTAAATGTCTGGTAATAAACCAGCTAGTATGAAGAATGTTATATAGAATAATTCTTGAGTAGAAAGCTTCGATCGAATGCTCTAAAAAGTGACACTGGGCAATTAACGTCCTTAAAATATATAGTTAATGCTTTCTTTATGTGAAATTGAACAGCAGAACATTTTCAGAAGAAAATGTGAGTGGTAGAAAACTTGGCATCACAATGCTAGGGTGTTCTGTTGGGTTGCCAGGTTGTTGCAAGGCATTTGGAGTGGTTTTTAATGCATCATAATGCGGTTTCAAGATGTTGTTGGGATGTTTTGGGTGATTATGTAGTTATTAACGAGTTCTGCATGGTTTTAGGTTTTCATTAAGTTTCAGGGTATTCTAGGTGGTTGCTTGGGTGGTTGTGAACAAACTTTAACCTCTTAACTGTCAACCCCCCTTTTTGAACATACACATGAAAATACACTATGCACTATGAACTTAAATGGTCAAATGGTACGAACTTAATAAGTTTGATCTCTTTTTAAAGAAGACAATCATTTATCAATCAATTATTAAGAATTTCAAAATAAATAAATAAATAGTAATCTAAAATTGCTATAAAATCAAAGCCATATGTCTAAATATGTTATGCTCCAAATTTGAAGTTGATATTGCAAAAACTGAAATTTCTGTGAGATTTTGTTTAGGCAATATACCAAAAATAACCACCGGGTGACACACAAAATACATTTTCCTGTCACAGATCTGTACATTTCGTGCACAATATTACTTATATCACAAAATAATCACCAAATATAGAAGCTTGAAACTTTCTAACCTTTTCAACAATATGTATTTTGTCAAGATCATAAAATGTTTTGATTATAAAATCAATTTTGTAATATGAGACTTGGCACCGCCCACAAGGGGGAGGGGCCTGCTAATCTCCGATTTCAAAACAGGATGAGTGCTTTTGAATGATATCTAATTTACAATGATTACAAAATTTGTGATGGGCAAAAAGTTCAATAAAAAAAGAGTGCCATGACAGTTAACAGGTTAAAATATATGTTACATTTTATTATTTGTTATTGATTTGTTTACTAGAATAAAGCAATGTGGGTTCTAAAAGAAAATTATATATTTGAAAGAGAAATAAAGAGTGAAAAAATATACTGATATACATTTGGGTGGGTGTAGGTATTACGGTGGGATGGGGTGTGAGATACAGTCTGAGGATATCAACAAGGATGTGGAGAGCACAGAAAAGCCAAATCAATCTTACACGTGTAATTGACATTCCCACTAGATGCTATTAAACATGCAGCACCTCAATACCGGCTGCTGCCACGCTACAACCCAAACCTGCTCACACCCTCCAAACTAGCTGACAACCAAAAACAACTGGGAAATGCTTTGAGACATTGATGCAGAGGCCCAAATGAATTGAAAATGCAGCAGCCAGGCCCTATTTTTGAACTAGATTTGCCTTAGTGGACGTTTTTAATCGGCCAGATGTAGAGAAGGAGAATCCCACTGCATTCAGAAAAGGACATTTGTTTCAGAGAGTTGATGTAAGTGGTAAAATGAACAAACTGCTGTCCAGTTTCAAAGAGACAATGGTGCCTTGAACAGCATCCGAAAGCAAACTTAAACATATTCCCCAAAGTCTCAATTAAAGAGACCACAGTGTTGTTTTATTCCACTTTTTAAATGTATGGAAGCTCATTTCTGTTACATAAGAAAAAAAGAAAAGAAAGAAAAATCATTATTATGACATAATTACAATTATGAGATAATTCATAATTATGAGATAAAAGAAAGAAAAAAGTCTGACACAAAGATGTAAATATTCTGATCAATGATGTAAGGGATACAAGGTCAATTTAGCTCAAAGGGAATCATTTAAGATTTTCTAGGGGATTCGAACAGAATCACTGTTTTACAGCTGATCAATGAATCGTCTGGCAATATAACATCAACTCTGCAATGGATATTAAAATCCAAAATATAATGAAAACACTATTAATAAGCACAGTAACAAGATCGGCAGTTTAAGACATTAACTTGTAAGCACAAAACACAAGATACTTCTCTTTTCAATATGAATAAGACTTTATTTATATAAACCTAAGACATGCAAACTAATCTAACACATGACACACGTATTCACACATTCACACAAGTTGCAGAAAGAGAGAAAGTGAGGAAAGGATGAGTTTAGAGAATGAAAAAGTGAAATCTCAAGTTTATAGCAATATGTGCTATTGCATAGACCTGAACAACCATCAATAACTTAATTAACCCTTGCATTGAGTTTCTCATGAGGCTAAAATTTATATTAAATGCACCAGTTCAACCTGGAAGTTTGTACTTGCATTGCCTTTGTGTTAAGTGATTCCCTTCTGTTGTCGTCTTTACAGGAAGGGGGTTTCCCAAGTTGCTGATTGGCTGGAAGTTCAGTAGTTGAAGTGATGTCTTGGGAAGCCAATGGTTGGGCGTTGGCTGACGAATGGTTTCAGAGTCAGTTGCTGGTTGAAGTTTGAAGCAGGTGCAATTGGAGCTGGACTCTGCGGCAAACTTAACTTAACGAAACTCTCAATGGAAAGAAGTTAAAGTAAAAGAATAAAAGGATGTAACGAGACTAGATGGTTTTTCTTCTCATCGTGGTGTTAGCAGCTGGCATGTAGGCCAGAGCACGTTCAAAAAGCGCTAAAAGGCAGTGGCAAAACGCGGTGGCAAAAAGGCAAAATCAAAAAGAGAAGAGAGTTTGATGGTGTCCTGAGTTTTTAAACTCAGCTTTTGGACACATCCCAACTGGTGTGTTGACCAATTAGATATTATCTTAGCTCGGGGTGTTGCTCTGTTTTTCCTCCCCATCCAATTATCTGGTCACATTGTCCGAACTTTCCCGCTCTTGGAGAGTATAATTTTGGACAGGATTTCTATAACCAGAATATGATACATTTGACAAAGTATTGATTGATAGAAAAGTTTAAAGCGTGAATTTTCAAGCTCATACACACCAAACAAGAATATGAACCCTTAAGCTATTCAATAGTTATTAAAAACACATACACAATAAGTGATTAAACATGATAGTCCAATGTGTGGGTTACATACATAATATTAATTTATGCATAGAAATTATTAGTTGCTCATAAGTCCTTTTAAGATGATTTTGGGTGCATATGGAAAAGACAGTATCTGTGTAGTTCTGTGTACAACAAAAAGGTCAAAAGGGTTTGGAAGGAATTTCAGTCTGGTTCTTCCCTGGTTGTTTGGGGGAAGTCAATCTAAGGAATCTCATGATTTTTATCATGGCACACGTGATGGCCATGCTGTGCATCTCTTTGACCATCAATCTTGATTACTTGACCCAAATTTGATAATCTCCTTCCTGAGTTGGGATTATCAATAAGTGTTCTTTTGTTTGAATGTTGCAAATTGTTCACTGGAAGAGGCTTGTTGGTTAGGCTTGCTCCAGACTTCATGGTGCCAGGATACCGTGGACAGATTTATGACGTTGTCTTGTTATCCGGGGCCTCTCTGTGGAATTTGGCTCTTTGGGTTGTTCAACACCAATCTGATCGAATCTTAATTTGTCTGATTCATTCTCGGATATCCTCCAATGTCATAATTTACTTTTTATCTCATAATTTAGACTTTTTGCATAAACTGTTTCTGGACTGCAAAAAACAAAACAAACAAACAAACAAACAAACAAAAAACATCCACCTAATTCAACATAAAAACAACTTAAGTCGCTGCCTTAAATTTTTAAGTATAATCAACTTTTTAATTTCAGCTTGAATTACATTATACCAACTTAAACAAATCAAGTTTAATTTTTATATAACTGAAATTACACAACTTATTTTGATGAGTTATTGTAAAAACACAAGTTGCCATGACTTTCTGATCATATATCTTTTTTACAGAGTGTGCCACTTTTATACTTATGCTATAACTATGGATTTTTTCTCATACATTTGACTTTTCCCTCATAATAGATCTCATAAGAACTTGTAATAATTTCAACTTTTTCTGATTATGAATAACTGTCTCATCATTTTGAGTTTTGTCATTATTACTTACCAAAGCATGTGCCGAATTTGGACACTAATTTGGACTTTTTTATAGTTTGGCCAAAAACAAAAAGTGTGAGCTCATCCAAAAGTGGGAGTAAATAATGAGAGAATTTGAATTTTTAAGGAGTGAACTATACCTTCAAGTAGTGGTTGAGCTACTGTATATTGTGAATAAAGTCACAGCTAAAGGCCGTTGTTAGGAACAATGCGCAGCGATGCTGCATTCAGAATAAAGCATTCATGTCAGCTCAACAGCACTTAAAAAAGCTATATTAATATACCCTGGAAAGCAACATCAAACAGCTGTCATGGAAAAATGCAACAACCTCTCTGTGAAGGTATGGCATTTCAAAGGCCGGTGTAAATTAATGCATTAAATAAGTAATGTTAAAAAAAAAAAAAAAAAAAAACTCCTGTGACTCCTTTGAAGAGGCCAGCAAAACAAAAAAAAAATTTTTTAAAAGCAATGTGCAAATTGATTTACTGAGTAGTTGATTTGATACTTTCTCCAGCATAACCTATTTTTTCCTTTTTTCTTTGACGTTAAATGTGATTTGCCTTCAGAAGTGGCATAGCGCACCACCTCAGGTGAGCTCTGATTAAAAAAAAAAAGAAAAAAGATTGAGGTATGGTGTGTGCCAGTATTAGGCTAGACCCATCTGTGTGAGACGTCTTTGAAAAGACACTTCGGAGATGGATGAAGACATCTGGAGGAACCTGCCGCATCTGCTTATGTCCAAACATGTTTACCTCACTTTCCTCAAGAGCACTAAAAGATTGCGCTCCTCTTAGCCGTAGCTTTGATCAAGTGTTTCCACGTGTCACCATTCTCATGGCGGTTAGGAGACATTAGCTCCTCCACCGGTCATTTATATTAAAAACAAACACATTACCAATTTAAATGATTCCACATGGCTGAAGCACTCATAAACAGCCTCTTATAAACGGTTTAACAAATACATTACACATCCAGTTTTGACTAAAAACAATCATACTCAAAATGCACTTAATAATTTTGTTAGTTGTACTCATTTATTTAATATAAAATTCTATTATGATCAGATGAAGCTTGATTATTTTGATCAGGGCTGCACAATTTCGAGGAAATTATTTTTTGTCTAATAAAATTAGCAGTTACCGTTATTGCTGGGTTTTGACACAAATTTCATGATTCGATTCGATTCTCATTCACAAGCTTGTGATTTAATTCGATTCAATATCGATTATTTTGGATATATACCAGGTACACGTGCCAAATTTACTCAAGTAAAAAAAAAAAATTATATTAAAAGTACCAAAGCACAATACTTATTGCGATATATTGGATTGGAGGTGCTCTTCAATTTTCCGTCCAATAAATGAAAACAGACTAGACTAATCGATTCCTGGAATTTAAGAATCAATATCATTTCGTAAAAATGAGAATCAATTAAAATCGCGATATCAATATTTTTTACCCAGCCCTATTTACTACCTTTTTTGGCTGCAATATTTGGCCAAAAACTGTGATTATGAAACTTGATTATTTTGATCAGAGCTGCACAATTTGGAGGAAAAACTTTAGTTTTTGTAATAACAAAGTTTTTGTAATAAAAATGGCAATAACCACATAGATTTCTGTTCTTGGGCTGCAAAATTTGGCCAAAAATTGTGATTATATACATTAACCAGACTATACAACAACAAAACTTCACAACAACAAAAACAAGAACTATTCTTATTCTTAATAATAATAAGAATATGAATAAAAATATTAAATATTAAACAAACTACAAAATGCTTTGCAATATTTCACTGTAAAATGAAACATTCAATAATAATACTAATAATTTAACTGTAAAACTACAGCACAATACAAATATAATATTAAAAATATTACAATAAATATTACAAAGCATTTAATATTTTGTTTCATATTTTTATTTACTAGTAGTATTAGTATTAAAAATAATAGTAATATTAGTAATACTACTACTATTACTACTACTAATACTTCTACTACTACTACTACTAATAATAATACAGTGCAGCTGTAAAATAACAATACTAATACGTACAAATGTCTTACTTTCTTAAATTTCAAACTGTTATTTTGGTGGAAAATTCTTCTTTTGTTTACGGCGGTTTATACGCACTTCTAACAGGTGTGGGAAGATGCTTGATGCATGTTGCATTTCCAAATGCACGTTCTGAGCGACCTAAATGTAAACCGAGCTGCTCTGAGACATTGAAAAATATCAACTGCTGGTGTGTAAATGAACACAATGCTGCGTGTCCCTTTGAAGCACACACCACATATAACTGTTTAATTAAATCACAACCTTTGAGATTTGATCACCTCAGTAGACTTACAGTAGTAGGCCATATCCATATTTTGGTTTAATTTCAATTAACCGTAGCCCTAATTTTTATTAAGAATATTATTTTAACATGAGTATCTTTTATCGTATGTATGCAGCCTGTGTCTTATAAAACGAATAAGCCACTTGAGTCTGTGTGCTACACGCATTTTACCACTATTAAATTGTTTTCTGCCAGTCCCGCTTCATCTTGTGCTAAAGAACACACTTTAACCGTGATGAAATCACTTTAGCGCACGACCCGTGGCTTATTGCTTTAATATATGCTAGGCACTTTATTCTCTAGCTTAGCAGGCGATTTAAACGTAACAAGGTTTTTCATTTCACGTCTTCTCTGGCCTTGAAGAGTGTCTTCATGTTGTTGTGAAGGTGTACACGTTTTCAAATTACTCCGAGCCACCAGTAAGTGATGATAGGCATCTGATAATTGTATCCATCCCTCTTCTCTGTCATCTCCCTTTCCATCAGCTTTCATTTCCACTGTCTTAATGTTTTCGCAAATGAAACCAGGGGGCCGGGGAATAAAGATGGCACTGTCCGACCTGTTTTTTTCCCCTCCTTCCGTCGGTCTGTAATTTATATGTAAAGCAGCGTGGGAAGTGCAGGTGGAGAGATGATGAATTGGTTAAGCGCTAAAACCGCAACAGGCCGCAGATCATTAGCGATCAGGCCATTCGGATTGGCAAAAGAGATCAGGATTAATTGATTTATCCGCACACCCCATGGGCCACTTCACTATGGGGGAAAGATGAGGTTGGAACGCTAAAAGGTTGGAAGGGGGGACGTATCAATCGCGCGCACTCTCGACAAGATAAGCAGGAAGAAAGTCAGGCCGGGTGAGATAAAAGCAAGCGTCAGACACGGTCCACTGAGTTATATTTTTTTGTGCACTGCGAGCTTTGTACCTCTGAGAAACTGAGAAGATCCGTGCTGAAGAAAACAGATGTATACTATTCTCAAATTTACACAACATGCCATTTTTAGAGTGACTGAACATACTGTATTATTTTATGTTAGCCTGACACAAGTAGGGGAAATAATAAAAGATATTTTTTGGTGACTACCCTTCTGTGACCGGCTATGTCACATCCTTCCCTTTTAAGTCTCTTAGCACTGCCAATCAAACAGACTAGTGGACTTGCTCCAATGCATTATTAATCGATTCTTCCCATTCATCATTTATTGAACCAGGTGGTCTGCCTGATACTCCAATAATTTATTTTTTTAAGTTAAATAGGCATCACAGAGCATTCATTTGATGGGTGGAGGAGAGATTGGGGAAGCTATAGAGATTGGCTGGTGACTTGAAAGTCGTCCAGGCTGTAGAAATGAGTGCCGTCAGGATTCACACAGAGAGATGCAGAAATGAAAGAGCGAGAGTCGATTTCTCAGGGTGTTGCTCTTATGTTCAACCCCAGAGATCCTTTTTTAATTCTCTCCGCTTCGAGGACACGCTTCTACTCTGATTGTGTGTCCTTAAATTTTAATTTGCCTTTAAACCTTCGACCAGTTGGAATGAAAGTCCTCAGTCCATGCTAATACATGGAACATCCCATTTTAGATTAAATGCATCTAGTTTTGAAAAAAAATATATATATTGTTTGGTTTAATAATAAGTCTTGTACTTGACTGTGCACTAAGTTGTCTGAAACTTTCTTTATCTTTTTCCTTTGACCATGACTCAAGGCTTATTAGCTGACTAAATGAATAGTTCATCCAAAAAATGAAATTTATGTACTTTAAGTTACTCTTGTGTCATTCTAACTGTTCTTATTCAGACTCAATAATGCGGAGTAGAAAAAAAGAGATTTCTTAAACTAATTTAATGGGCAGCATTCCAACTCAATTCTATCTGCATGTCCATTGATTTTTGGTATAGATGTTAAGCTGTAAAAAACTTGGGCAGGGAAATATGCAGCACTGATTAAATTTGTGACAAAAGGACCACGTCTTAAAACAGTACGGCGATTTCAAGTTCAGAGCAGCACCGGATTGCAAAAATAATGACTTTCCAAACATTTTCAAGCTGTAAGAAGCCATGCATTATTGCTTTTCTGTGCTTTTCTTAAGAGCACAACTTTCTTCTGGTCTCAACATTAAAAAGTTTATAAATATATATATATATATATATATATATATATATATATATATATATATATATATATATATATATTTATAAACTTTATATATATATATATATATATATATATATATATATATATATATATATATATATATACAATATTGCTTGACCTCTAGGGCAAAGTTAGGTTAAGCTACCAATATATGGTCATTTTATATTCATAAATATTCTTGTGTATATTTCAATAAATTAATAAATAAATAATGATATACTATCTATCTATCTATCTATCTATCTATCTATCTATCTATCTATCTATCTATCTATCTATCTATCTATCTATCTATAGCATTATTTATTTATTATATGTGACCCTGGACCACAAAACCATGGTCACAATGGTACATTTTTAGAAATTGAGATGTATGCATCATTTGAAATCTGAATAAATAAGCTTTCCATTGATGTTTGGTTTGTTAGGATAGGCCGATATTTGGCCGAGATACAACTATTTGAAAATCTGGAATCTGAGGGTGCAAAAAAATGAATGTCCAAATGAAGTCCTTAGCCATGCAAATTACTAATAAAAAAATTAAGTTTTGATATATTTACGGTAGGAAATTTACAACATATTTTCATGGAACATGATCTTTACTTAATATCCTAATGATTTTTGGCATAAAAGAAAAATCGATAATTTTGACCCATACAATGTATGACTTATGACTGGTTTTGTGGTCCAGGGTCACCCACACACACACACACATATGAATGAAAAAATTTGCATAATTGCCAGAAATAATTTCTTAATACAAAATGTCTTAATGGTCCTTAATGGTGAACATACAGTGAGCACTGCACAAATTGTTGGGGCTGCTCACTAGAAATAGGCTTTTCTCAGCAAGAACGTAAATTACAGAAAAACAAACCTGCAGATATGAGTGTATGAGTGCATACAAACCCAGCAACCTAACAAAAACATCATGCTGTTAACTAATGATGTAAACCCGTGCATTAATTATCACCTTACATGTGCTATACAGCCATCAGTGTCCCAAACCTGCATCTGAAAACGACCGCCTGTGCCCTCCACTACACCTTGGTTTGAGGCAAATGGGCAATACTTCCTCTTCCCCCGCTGGTTACCACGCTTCTAACTTCACACCAGTCTGGCTCATGCTCCTTGGACCCTGACTGGCATATCCACAGGCAATCCGAGCCAGGGCTGGCAGGCACCTGCATCCTGCAAAGCCGTGCCAGTCCAGGTACCACTCTTCTCCGAGCAGATGGTACTGCAGCAAACGGAAGGGAGGAATACGAGCCCAGATGCAAATGGATGAACAAAGAGCATAAGGAAATATGCAGTGAAACATTTCAATGACAAAATGTGCTGAAAGCTAGATACCTCGGAATGAAAACTGGAGCACTGCGGAGGACGAAGGCAGATATTTCACAAAAAAATCAAACAGAAAAGTGATTTCTTGAAAATTGAGATGAATTATTTACTTTGGCAGCATTTAAGAAAGTTTCACCCTACATTGACAATTCTGCCATTTTGTCATTTACTCAACATGTTTGTGTTGAGTAAATTTTCAGTGAAGGCCAGAAGCAAAACTTTTGAAACTTGAGGCAGCTTATGACATATGGCAGTTTGAGTGACTGTGACTTTTGAAACCACAAAGAAACAAACAAACAAACAAACAAACAAACAGACAAACAGTTAGGTCCATATATATTTAGACACGGCCACAATTATTATTATTTTAGCTGTTGGCCAAAACATATTGAAGTTACAGTTATATAATGAATATGGGTATTCTCATCACAATTGGAGGAAAGGTTAAGGAATTACAGCTCTTTAATATGTGCCTCCCTCCTTTTTCAAGGAACCATAAGTAAGTAAGGACAGTTGACTCAAAAGCCATTTCATCGACAGATGTGGGCTATTCCTTTGTTATTTCTACATCAATTAAGCAGGTAAAAGGTCTGGAGTTGATTCTAAGTGTGCCATTTGCATTTGGAAGCTGTTGCTGTGAACCCACTTCATGCAGTCAAAGGAGCTCTCCATGCAGGTGAAACAGACAATTGTTAGGCTTCAAAACAAAACAAATTCACCAGAGAGATAGCAGGAACATTAGGAGTGGCCAAATCAACAGTTTGGTACATTCTGAGAAAAAAAGAACACACTGGTGAGCTCAGCAACATAAAAAGGCCTGGATGTCTACGGAGGACAGCAGTGGTGGATGATCAGAGGATTCTCTCCATGGTAAAGAAAAAACCCTTTCACAGCATCCAGCCAAGTGAAGAACACTCTCCAGGAGGTATAGACGGGTCACTGTCAAAGTCTACAGTCAAGAGAAGACTTCACGAGAGCAAATACAGAGCGTTCACCACAAGGTGCAAACAAGGCCAGATTAGACTTTGCCAAAAAAACATCTAAAAAAAGGCCAGACCACTTCTGGAAAAGCATTCTTTGGACGGCTGAAATTAAGATCAACCTGTACCAGAATGATGGGAAGAAAAAAATATGGAGAAGGCTTGGAACAGCTCATGATCCAAATCATACAACATCATCTGTGAAACATGGTGGAGCAGTGTGATGGCATGAGCAAACATGGCTTCTAGTGGCTCTGGGTTACTGGTGTTTAGTGATGACGTGACAGAAGACAGAAGCAGCTGGATGAATTCGGAAGTGTACAGGGATATAATCTCTGCCCACATTCAGTCAAATGCAAAAAGTTGATTGGACAGCGCTTCATAGTACACGTGGACGATGACCCAAAACATACAGCAAAAGCAACCCAGGAGTTTTTGTAGGTTAAACAAGTGGAATATTCTACAATGGCCAAGTAAATCTCCTGATTTCAATCCGATTGAGCATGCATTTTACTTGCTGAAGACAAAACTAAAGGCAGAAAGACCCACAAACAAACTGCAGTAAAGGCCTGGCAAAGCATCATAAAGGACATGTTTCATTTATAACAACTGTAATAGTATCTCTGTGACACTATTTTAATCAATCAATTAATTTATTTATTTTTTGAGCTCAACAGATGTGTTGTCTGGAAAGATCAGTGTAAATATTTATTTTCCGAATTTTCTTGGAATTATTCCTATAAAATGTAGAGCTAAGCCTTGAAATTCATTTGTGTGGCTGATTTTTTTATTTTTTTTTTATAATTTTTTTTTTTGTAGTTTCTGGACAACATCAGTTATTTCTATTCCTCTCAGGTCATTCTTTGTCTTATCTTCTTACCATTAGAGTGTTTTATAGGTGCAGTAAACGTGTTTGAGTGTCAGGTCATTTTGAAGACCTTTCCTCATGAGATTTCCCACGTGTGAAATACTGCGTTCACCCTCAGTTACATCAGACCCGTCCGTGAACCGTACGACGCAATCAACGGGGCCCATTTCTGCTCGCCAGCCCTGCTGGTGTTAAAGTACATCATCGCAGATACTGCGTTTGATTGTTATAAATCAGGACATGAACAATCAAACTATAAAAAAAGAGGAGGAGGAAGAAGAGGGCTGAAAGAGTGGCTCAAAGGTAGCCAGTCCAGTCTCTTCAACATAATTTACGTATTCCTGCAGGCTGCCTCTGAGGTCAAGGACAAGAACTGGCTGTGCAAGCACATCTATTCACCTTGCTCAGTGTGTGTTAGAATGCCTGCAGCTCAAATAGAGAGAGAGTTTTCTACACTCTTTGTTGATTTCGGCCGTCGATATGAAAAAAATGAAGGGCAAGTTTGACAAATTAAGAAGATTTTAATGATATCTGCTGAACAGAAAGCCAGTGGAGAAAAAGAAAGAAAGGCTCACACAGGCTTACAGTGTGATCCGCTAATTCTGTAATGTTTGATAGATTGATATGATTGTTTCCTATTGTGGTAGAGAACATTTCTCATTTGTTATTCTAATAGGGCAGTGCTTCTCAATCTTTTTGCCTTTATGTATTCTTCTTTTTTTTTCCCTCACTAAAAAGAATAGACTCATTGAAATCATTTGTTTTAGAATTGATCTACACTGGTTAGTCTGCATTTGTTTGATTCACTAAAAATAACCAATTCATTGGAATTGTTTGTTTAGCAATTGAACTACACTCTCTATGCCATATGAGTTCGACTCACTAAAAAAGAATAAACTCATTAGAGTCATTTGTTGAGCTGTATGTGTTTGGTTCTCTAAAAAGAGCCGACTCATTGGAATCATTCATTTCTAAATGATAGTACTCTGGTTATATTTCATTCACTAAAAAGAAACGACTTGTTTGGAAGGATTTGTTTAGAAATCAGACCACACTGGTTGTTTTATATTTGATTCACTAAAAAGAACAGATTCATTAGAATCATTTGTTTTGGAATCAAACTGCATCGGTTGCGCTGTGTATTTTTGATTTAGTATAACCGACTCACTAGACTCATTTGATTTAGAAAAAGGGCTACACTGGCTGAGTTGCATGCGTTTGATTCACTAAAAAGAATTGACTCCCTCAAGTCATTCATTTAGAAATCAGACTACACGGGCTATTCTATATATTTGTTTGATTTTCTAAAAAGAACCGACTTGTTCAAATCATTCATTTGTAAATCAGACTACCTTGGTTATGCTGTATGCTTTTGATTCATTAAAATGAGTCGACTCGTTAGAATCATTTGTTTTTGGAATCAGACTGCAGTGGTTGCACTGTATATTTTGATTCATTAAGCATAACCGACTCATTAGAATCATTTGCTTTGGAATGACACTACACTGCTTGGGCTGCGCATCTTTGATTCACTAAAAAGAACTGACTCACTCAAATCATTCATTTACAAATTAGAATACACTGGTTATACTGTATATGTTTGATTCACTAAAAAGAATCAACTCATGACAAACTTACTAAAATTTAGTACCATTCAATAATGTTTTTATTAGGCCATTTTAATAGCTTAAAAGTGATAGACTAATGCTTTATGACTATAAAAACTGATTATAATCAGAATGTAAATTTGATAACATACATTTCTGGTTGGGAATCACTATACTAGAGGTGAAAACATCTGTAATTTGTTTCTTCTTGCATCTTCGAGTAGGACTGATGGATGTTTACTCCCTGTTTGTTTAATCTCCGCTTTCTATTAATAAAGTTCAGTGGGGCTTCAAACATCAGAGGATCGTGCATGTATTTTAAAGCGTAATGAACTCACCCAGGTGTCCATGGAGACATGCGTGCTATGTCAGGAAACAGCACTTCCCATCAGCTGGCACACCTGGCATTGCTGATTTCCCCCTGCTATATCATGGAAATGCGCGAATATGAAACTATGAAAAATATTTGCTTAGCATGTCAGCTCCTTGGTGTCGAGTCTACCCCTCTCTTAACTGTCAGGGTTTGACTGAATCAGGTTAGAACAGCAGTGTGGATGTGGATGACAACACAACTGTCGGACGGGCATAGCGAGACGCTCAGACGATGTTTCAAAAAGCAACATCTTACATAACCTCAGAAGGGAGTGTGGGAAGGGATGGTGGGGGCTTGTGGGTAACCAGACGCTTTGAACAAGTGTTGTGACGCTTGTGAGTATCATTTGAGGGTGCGAAGAAAATGTGCAGCATATATAGGATGAACAGCCTTTTAGTTTGGATATTCCAACACTCGGAGAACAACAAAGTTGGATTTTTGCAGTGGATAGAGTGTTACACGGACGTTTGCAAGTGGAAAATGTGCATATGGTTTCAGGATTGCATTGATATGTGTTGATTATGTGAAGCGATGAATTGTCGAGTCAAAGCCATGGCGGCTATTGTGTGATTGTCATTTTCAGTACAAGTTCAATTTAAACAAAGATTCTTTGGTCTGAAACAGAAAGAGTGGGGAAAAAGGTGTCACTTGTTTCAATTTTATGGCAGTCGCAATGTGTTGCATAGAAAATAGCACCATTTTTCACATTTGAGTTGGCTGGTAGAGAGAAAGCAAAACTTTGGATTAAACTAGACACCGTACTTGGTCTAGTTTTGGTCGCTTACGCACATGTCTCTCCTAGTAGAGGTTTAAGTGGTTCAGTTAAGGCATAATTGTTGGGGATGGGTTGTTAAGCACCTGTGAAGTATGTGTGAACTCACTTTGTGTAGAAAAATTGTCAAGATAATGGGCAAAAAGCCTTACAGACCCCTCTGTTTTCAATTAGATCTATTACTTTTGCCAAAGACATTAGCTTGAAACTCGTGGAGCCTAAAATATCTTCCTTTTGTTAATTAACAAATTAGTTTTTCCCCCAGTAAAAGTACAAAGAAATAAATACACAAAGTTTTAAAATTCTACTTAGTACGTGATCACTGACTTTTTTCCACTAAGCTAATTTCAACTCGTTGTTAGATACTGATGTGCTGTTTTCTTGAGTCTAAGAAAGTAAATAAATTAATAATAATAATAATAATAATAATAATAATAATAATAATAATAGTACTACTAGTAGTTATAATTATTTATACATACAATTATGTATATGTGTATGTTAAATGATTAATAAATTACAAAATAATAATAGTAGTAGTAGAATTAATTACATAAAATTATGTATATGTGTATGTTTAATTATTAATTTTATATAGGACAGGTGGCTTGGAGAATTGAAGGATTATGGATAATAATTACATATAATTTATTTATTTATTTTAATTGAGTTTATTTTATTTAGCAGCTTAATTTGTCCTTTATGTTTTCTTTAGTTTTTTTCCTCTAGTGATTAAACCAATATAATTTATTCATATTGAAACCAGGGCTAGTTATCACACTTTTTACTCAATATTTTTAGAATTGGTTTATTTATTTATTTATTTTTTTGTATAAACAAAAATCACTGATACTGTGCTAAAAAGCATTTTGGATTTCTGACTCAAAACCTTAAAGCTTGTGAGATGACAGCTCTCATGTGACAACTTGCCCCAATCTCTCCTACAAAATAAAAGCATCCAAAATGACATGGATTGTTTGTTGGATATCGACAAGTTATTTCATGTTGCTTTTGTTCAGCTATTATGATCAGGAATGACTTGCAATGTACTACAATCGTGTTTAGGCATAGACTAGAAAGCATCTAATAATCTTGAATTTTGCTAATAATCTCACTGAAAGTGAGAAGCGGTGCTGTGGGTGTTTTGCAGAGAAGATGTTTATTGACTAGTCAACATAAAGCCATCCGCCGACAGCCCACGGCAGGGTGCAACAAGCCTAACGAAATGCTTCTTGACAAATGGCTCCGAGTTCCTCGCCGCCTCAACCTCGCGTTGAACATACTCGAGTGCAACTTTCTGTAGACTTGCTAACTCTGTTCCAGTTTAATGAAGATTTGTTTGAATATGCTGCGAGTGTTTTCTCAGGAGCAAAGCGGGATCGTTTCCCCTAGTAAGCCTCTAGTGTTCAATGAGCGTAAGTTTGTTTGAAGTTATCTATTTTTATCTGTGGGGAAGCTTGTGTTTATATGTGCCTGGTATGCAAGTGTTGGCTTCCCACCTGGGATGGTTAAATATTGCTGGTTTGTGCAGTTTTTACTTCTCTTTCTCCATCCTTTCCACACAAGTATTAAATTTGCAGCGCTGCAGCTTTCGCATTAAAGCATCAGAGGCACATCAAGTGCGGCGTGCTCCTTTAAGGTGCTCTTCTTCTATAGCCGCCCGCTGTCCTTTAAGAGTTCCAGTGCCTGAGCTCACTGGCTCCGTGACAGGGCCCTGTAGAAAAAGGTATGATATTGTACCTAATGAGATTTCCGCGTGCTCTCCCCTTGCCCCCGGGCATCTTCTGCTGCTGAGGAGGCTGTTTAGTTCAAATGGAGAGGCCTATTACTGTATTCCACTGTCAAAAAGTCATTTGGGAAAAAAAGGTGAGGTGCAGAGAGACAGTGGGAGATGGATACGGGAGGTTCTCACCTCCAGCCAATTCCCATCATGTTTGATCCTTGAGACCGGAGTGCTCGAGATTGATCTGAAGCAAATCAAAATTAAAGGGCTAAAGGATGAAAAAAAGAGTCAAACTTCAGTGCAGATGCATTAAAAGTAGGGATGCACAATCCATTGTATATCTATATTGGTCATCAGTGAATATTGGATTTTTTTTTTTTGTATCAGTTGATATTAATTACTATTATAATTGTGCATGATCAAATGTATTAAAATGTATTTTAATATGTAATTTATTTCTTTGATGGCAAAGCTGAATTTTCAGCATCATTATCTTCAGTGTCACATGATCCTTCAGAAATTATTCTAATATGCTGATTTGCTGCTCAGCAACCATTTCTTATGATTATCAGTGTTTTGGTGATTCATATTTTTATAATGGATAAATTATAATTGTATGAATTTCTTTTATTACTGTATACACACTATGCATATAATACACTACAATGTTGACTTTTAATAATGTATATAATAAACTGTCTTCTTCACATACATCAGCATACTTTCAACACTCCATCTGCTCTGCATATGTTACAAATGCAAATGTTTTTGATTTTGTTAGTTGATTATCAATCAACAGCAGCTTTGTTAGGAACTTCTGCTGAAATGTATCAGTTTGAAACAAGCTGTTTTTTACTTCCTCAGGCATTTTTGTTGATGCTTGCTGTGATTCCCCGCATGAACAAGATCATAACTTCCTGAAGCCATCACAGTTGCAGCACCATATGCTTAACGAGATGAGCCATCAGTGTGACGTGTTTTCATACAGGGCTTCGCGACATGATTACTCAAGTTCAGGCTTTGAGCAGAACCATGAAAATCTATCATTCATCTTTAATTCTCTTTATTCATAGCATGCTATAATAAGAACACCGGCAATAACAAGAGGTCGTAGGAATGACCGCTCAAGGCACATACTGGTGTTTGCTAATGAATTAAACGCAAGTCTTCTCAAATCCATCAAGGATTGAAGAATTCGTTGCAAATATTAATGCGGGCCAAAGTTTGAATTCTATCATAGTAACTTTCTGGAAGCTGCAAACATTCAAAATGTTATTTGAAAGCTCATTCATAAAGAAAAGTTAAATAACCACCATTATTTGTATCATTTGCGCTTAAAACATGCATTTAAGGCAACACTAAAATGCTTGCTTCATGTTGTCAAAAATGAAATAAATTCCCAGAAAGAGCTTTTTAACTAGTAGTATTTTTCCCATTTCTAAAAACTATTTCAATAACACAATGCAATCTCATTATTTTGGTATATATCCATATGTAAAGTGTGGCTCTGGTGCAGTTCGGATAGATGCTGCATATTGCCTGCATCTAATATCCAAAATCTCACTTATATGTCCATGTTTGTCACCTCAGCTCAAAAATAGCTTGAAAATGTTGCCCGATGTGGAAACTGCACATCATTTTTTTGCGATGTGCTGAAAGTTATTAAACATTTCTGAATCCAATAAAAGAAAAAAAAAAAATATGGTTTTGGTAAGGCAGAGTTTCAGAAAATATTAATGCTCGACTTCACGGAGATAAATGAAAATAGCCCAAGACAAATACAGTTAATGTAATTACACTCAATGTGGGTCATTAAGGGCCTCTGCAGTTACAGTTTAGCCTGCAGTTTTGCTCCTTCAGATGCACACAGAACAGCATTACAGTGATGGGCATCAGAGCTGTAGTCAACTATTTCAAACAGTATGGATAT
This sequence comes from Onychostoma macrolepis, assembly GCF_012432095.1. NCBI lineage: Eukaryota > Metazoa > Chordata > Actinopteri > Cypriniformes > Cyprinidae > Onychostoma > Onychostoma macrolepis. The sequence goes on from NC_081155.1 coordinate 14,797,343, forward strand.
AGAGAAAGCTTGGTGCATTCATAAATCATCTGGTTCGAGTTCTAAGCAATTGTACAGTAACTGCCATTATGCAATAAGCAATGTCTGACTGCCATACAGACTAAGATATTGGAGCATACTTGAACCTGGTAGTGGAAGAGGGAAGATGAGGGCTGGAAATTACATTGTTATGAGTGTTTTACATTACTTTGATAACCATGTTTGTGAAAAACCTGCTGTAGAGATTAAGATTAATGCTTATGTGTGACTAATGTTTTTCTTCTGGCAAACATGACCATGTCCTTACCAGACACACAAGATTTACATTGAATCCCTTGTCGCTTTATGAATGTTTGCAGATGCTTTGGGGATCATAGATGCAATAGATGAAATCATGAATCTCACAAAGGTTCCTGCAGTTCCTGAGGGTTTATGAAGTTGTACATATGTGAAAAGGCTTGCATTTTAGATGCTTGCTGTACAGTATGTTGATAATGTTTGGGGTCTGTTTTTATTTTTAGTGCTGTCAAATGATTAATCGCGATTAATCGCATCCAAAATAAAAGTTTTTGTTTACATAATATATGTGTGTGTACTGTGTATATTTATTATGTATATATAAAGACACACATGCACATACAACATATATTTTGAAAATATTTACATGTTTTTACGTGTATATATATTCATATAAATTATATCATATATAAATATATTTAATATATAAACGTAACATATTTTTCTTAAATATATACATGCATGTGTGTGTGTGTGTGTGTGTGTGTGTATTTATATATACATAATAAATATACACAGTACACACATATTATGTAAACAAAAACGTTTATTTTGGATGCGATTAATCACAATTAATCATTTGACAGCACGTCTTTTTAAAAAAAAAATTGAATTATTACTTATAAAGAGACATTCATCAAAGAATCCTGAAGATTTCTGAAGGATCATGTGACATTGAAGGCTGGAATATTGATACTAAAAATTCAGCTTTGCATCACAGGAATAAATTACATTTTAAAATATTTGAACATATTATCAAAACAGCAGTATATGTTAACATAGAAAAGTTATTTTAAACTGTAATAATTCACAGTATTACAGTTTTTACAGTATCTTTGATCAAATAAATGCAGCCTTGGTGATCATAAGAGACTTGCCAAAATATTGAATGGTATGGACGTTGTCGATCCAAACAAACCAAAAATTAACATTTGTTTCACTTACAAATGCCCATGAATACAAATAAGATCGACTGAAACATGTTTTTTAAGAGTTGAAGAGATTAGAGTGTGAAGCAGCATATCGTATGTGAGTAAGCACTATGATAACACTGAAATGTTTGTCATGAATGAATAATGAATACAAGTATACACAAACACCTTTGTATGGATTGGATTATGTAGGACTGGATTAGATGTGGGTTTCGTGTGTTTGTGATTGGCAGATAAAGGCAGATCTTTGTGCCAGTTTCTCTTCTGATGAGGATGAGCAAGCAACTTAATTGAAGTTGGAGCTTTCGTTTGATTTCTTCTGTGTGTTTGCCTCACTCTGACACATTCTTACACTATTTTCCCGCTGTTTGGCATTGATACCTGTAATTCTCTTGTAATTTCAGTGATGTTTTAGCACGCTGACTGAAGTCTATCACTATCGGCCTTTCCAAGGAGAGTTTCTCTCCACGCTACAAACCTGTTATCAGATGTTTGTTTTATATTGTCAAGAAGTGATAGTGATGATTATTCATGCAAACTTTTAAAAATAGGTTTCAAACTGATACTTCTATCATCTCCATGTAAACTGTAAAAACGCAAATTTATGAAAACGGTAACGCCATGTACATGCGTATTATGTGTTCACATGTCTATAGATATGTGCAAGTTTCTCTACAAAGTGACATCGCCATCTGGTGGCCTGGCATGATAATATTGCATTTTTTGATTGCTTTGAGGATGCAGAAGAATGGGGTTCGTTTTAACAACATTGTTGTCTGTGTGCGAGACTTTTCAAAAACGCAAAGGAAAAACTTCTCAGTTTTTAAATGTACCCTTGCTTTGAAGTACTAAAATTTTGGATACTTGCGTACCTTATATTTCAAGTCTCTTGAAATCGTACAAAATAAAAGTTTTCAATGAAAGCACAAAGCTTCTTACTCAAACATCTTGTGTGGTTTCAGGAGACTTGGAAAATAGTGCATGAGTGTTATGGAGAATTTTTATGGTGCTTTTTTGTCATTTGTTGAAGCTGAAAGCCACTTAATTGCAGGTACAATCCTTCAAAATTGTTCCTTTCCTGTTCCACAGAAACAAAGAAAGAAAAAAAGACAGATTTTTTTTATTATTTAAAAAAAAAAAAAAATTATAATGTCATTCTATATTTGGCATGTCTTTGTGTATAAGTAAACAAAACTCACTTTTGCACGTCTGTTCTTTGCTCATTTACAGAGCAAATGTCTTATTCAAAGCAAGTAATCCCAGAATAGTATGCAATACTTTGCAGAATCACTACCATGCAATTAAACAGCAATAAACTCTGAAATCCATTTGGATGTGCATATGAAATGCAGAAGCTTAATTACGAGATTAATGGTTTCTGTCAGTTCGATTGCAGCAAACCTAGAGGAATATCCAGTGATGTAGATATTAGACTCATAGGGGTGGAGTGAATATGAGGTGTCCGGAGGTATAGGTTGGTTTTAAACCTGATTAAAGCCTCAAGTTCAGTCTTTAATTCACTCCTCCATGAAGTGAGAAAGCTGACAGTGTTAGACCTCAGTCTAAGTAATTAGATCTCACTTTTGAAAGAGAGCAGGACACATCGGTTTAAACTGCAGGTGTGTATATTTAGCACATGCCATTTCTCTGTCTCTGTATGCCCCTCTCTGAATTCATAGCTGGACTCCAGTTTAAAACTGCTTTAGTGAGCCCACATGCTGTAAAAGAGAACATGTTTTCTCAAAGAAGCGCATCAGCAACTTTGTAAATTAAAGTGGCAAAAGTTGTGCAAGAATGCCTATTTCAACTAATTCAGAGGGCTGTTCTCTGCTTTAAAGTGAAAATTGCAGTTGAAATGGATTCATTTGTCCTGTGCCATAAAGTGTATTTCAATTTGACCATTTAGACAGCTAAGAAATTTAAAATACTATTAAGAAATTTAAAACACAAGTATCATGGAACTGACATCAGTAATTTTTAAGTCTATAAAGCTTGACATACTGAATTAAATAATAGCTAGAAAATAATAATAATTATTATTATTTTGAAATTGAATAATTTATTGGACCTTTAGACAAAATAAAAAAGAAACCTAAAACAAATCTATTTTTTGTTGAGTATCACTTCTGATACATCAGGCGTTATGGCTCATATACAATTGACCCAAACTGAGCAGTGATATGCAATTTGGTGCAATTGTAGATATCTATATGGCCAAAAAGCAAGTGTAAATCAATAATGTCTTTATAACATGCAGCATAGCAAACTACTTGCATAAAATGCGTATAAACATCAGTTGTCATTCTGTATTTCCTAATAAGCTGATATTTAAATCATGTGACACTTGGAATCCAATACAACGATGATTGAGAGATGATAAAAAACGAAACCTTGTTGCCTCTAGTAAGTGTTCATCTTGAAATTTTACTAACAATATATAAAGTTACTCTTCTAAATACTATAAAATTCAATAAAAATTTCACAGCAAAAGACACATGTACCACGAACTGAACATGGACATTTTTCTGAGTTTATAAAATTATTACTCAACTATCCATTAGATTTCAGAAGGCATGTGGTAGATTTTGCATAATAGGTTTTACAGCAAAGTTTTAAAGATGTAGATCATTTAGAGGCCTGAGAAATTAGTGTCATAAAATATGATACAGTAGGCTTTATAAGGTGGTTAAGACCGAGTTAAAGAAATGGCTAAAATGTAAATTTTGTAAAAATTTAACTTTTCACCCTCTTGTCTTCTCTAACTTTTAGCTTTATTTATTTATTTCTTAATTTAGTTGTTTATTTAACTCCTATAACTTGTATAACTTATATTTCAAGTCTTTTGAAGTTATACAACATAAAGGTTTTCAATAAAAACAAAGCTTCTTACACAAGCCTATTGTATGGTTTCAGAAGACTTAGAAAACATTTATTGTAGTTTTAGAATGCTTTTTGGTCGTTTGTTGAAGCCTCAGTGCCATTTTATTGCAAGTACAATTCTTTATAATTGTTCCTTTCCTGTTCCAACAAAACAAAGTCACTCTGGTTTTGAGGGCGAGTATGTTTTTTTGGGGTGAACTAATCCTTTAAAAGCATGCCTGAAATGGCTTTAGCGTTTGCTAGACTTGAAAGAAATGGCTACATTTTAATATGCTTTGTATTGCAATTTCATACCAGGATGACATGTTTTTGAAGCATATTAGTGTAGTTGAAATGTGCAAAAGTAAAAAGTCAACATTAGTCTTTTGGAAATTCTCAACATTTCATTGACTGCAGAAAAGCGAGAACAAAAATGTGACAACTTCCAGGGCTCAAACAATAGTTTATCTACTCTTTTTCTTAACTCTGCCAATCTGCGAATGTCAGAAATGAGCCCCCGGGTAAACACAGCACCATAAAAGTGCCAATCTTCAAGAGAAACTTAAGTTTAAAAACCTGAACAGAATGGAAAAGGTCCACAAAAAACCATTCATATCAGTCTCCCCAAGAGCACATTATTCAGTGCAGATGAATATATCATGGAAAGCTTTTCTTTGAACACACCGAATGCCATGCTGTGATGGTGTTCCACAGACGTGTCAGAGAGCTCCGATGTTGGTTTTGATGAGATTTCGGTCCCTCTATCAAAAGCTGAGCAGATTAGGAAGTGAAAAGGACCTGTGGTTCCTGAATAATTATTGGGAATTATACAATGTCATGCAGCAGTCTGGGCTGAAAGGGCTTAGAAGTGGAATGTTTGCCTTGTCTTTTCTGTTAGCGTAGAAATGAATGCCGTCTGATAGAATTTCTATTCAAACAGATTAAGAATCAGTTGAATTGAGGTATTCTGAGCAAGACATGTGATGAATGCATTTTGCTTATCCGTGTATTGTCTGAAGAATAAATCGGGCTGTTTAAATGCAGCAGGCAAAATTAAACTTTGCTGGATTTCCTCTATGCATGATGATTATTTGAATATTTTTATTTAATAGAAGGAAACCACTGTAGTTGTATTAATAGAGCTCTGTTCTCTTTCTTTGTAGCAATAAAATAATTACAAAATGGCAAGTATCACTGGAAGAAAAAAATAATCTTAAAGGGTCATATGATGCGATTTCAAGTTTTCCTGTCTCTTTGGAGTGTTACAAGTTGTTTGTGCATAGATAAGATCCCTGAAGTTGCAAAGACTAAAGTCTCAAAACCAAAGAGATATTCTTTATACAAGTTAAGACTCTACCACGCCCACCTAAAACGGCTCATTCAAACACGCCCCCACATGTCTATGTCACGGTGTGGGAAGATTTGCAAAACACCGCCCAAACATATACGCAAAGAAAGAAGGAGGGACTTACAATAGGGTAAGGGGAGTCACATTTCCGTCTCACGCTTGAGCTATTCAGTCAATCACAATGCACTGGATAGCTGACCAATCAGAGCACACCTCACTTCTCAGAACGATGAGCTTTGTAAAAATCGACACGTTTCAGAAAGGCGGGGCATAGAGGAGCAACAATAATTTGGAAAAAATGTGTTTTTTGAATCCATCCATCCATCCTCCCTCACAATAAAACCTTAGAAAAACTTGCCAATGGAATCAGAAAAAAATATCTAGAGTGTCAAGTGTTACTATCTTATACAATTTTGCTTTTGAAATGAATATATCTTCTTTAGGGGTGTTTTGGCTTGTTTTTCCAGAAAGCACATTTAAAGTACTGATTAATTAAAATTAAAACTTAACTCTTCTCGAAATCATAACAAAGCCAGTAATTGCTGTATAACTGAGTGAAAATAAACTTTTCCTTTGTCGACTGCAAACATAAATTTTTCAAAAGCTTCTATAAAATGCTATTTTTAGTAACATCACCTGCTAAATTATGAGCAAAGGTGTCAGACACCGTTGAGATTTCTGCTGACACCTCTGCTTCATTGTGTGGATTACATAATGTCTCAAGGTTTTTTTTTTAATAATTTATATACTGTGTCACCATTATGCCTAATCTAGGTCAAAAACTGTTTTCCTCCATGTGATCTATTTATACATTTTGTAATATATCACACTGTTGATACAAGGGAATAGTTGATGCAAAAATAAAACTTTGTAAGTAATGGGATCATTTTAGTTTTTGGTTAATCAATTTCTTATGCATCATCATGAGTGAACAAACTTTTTCACTTGCTTTATCAGCCAGGCCATTGGAAACTCAAGTTTTGTGACTGATAGCACCTTGTAGGTTCACAAAGTCCCCGTTCTTGCTCTGAGCCAACTAAATTAGACCCTAAATAACACCAGACTTTGCCACTATTCTTAAATCCGTCCATCCAGAGCCCTGGAGAACCCGCACTGAAAGACAGAGCTAAATTTGCCATCTCCAAAACGGTAGACAAGGGTGGGCTCTTAGGAACATACCTCGAATGATTTATGAGCATTTGTTGAAAATTCGCATTCAGTTAGCCAGTCAGAGACCATTCTTTCCTAAGGTTGAAACATGCTGTCACTGAATGCCTTATCTTTCCCTCTGCAGCTCATAGAGAGAGAGGAGGAACACTTCAGCGGCGTTTCAATGCAGTATTCACTGCTCCTTCATACCCAACACAGCACATCTGAAGAAGGTCACTTCATTTAACAAAGCTTGATTCTTATTGGTAATCAAACACTTCAGTCAGAATAGGAGTCTTGATGACATACTTGTGAAAGTGTAAGTGACCATATATGTGTATGCATGACGATTAAGGCCTAATAATAAATCACTGTTATAGTTATTTGCGTCATAGTTAATCATTATTTACTATTATGAATGGATTAAATAAGTACAATTTTGCATACTCATCCTCAATTTTATGGGTTTCTACCCACAAGGTTTTCAGCATTCATTTTTCTAAAAATACAGTAAAAACAGTAATATTATTACCATTTAAAGTAGTACTTATATTTTAATATATTTTAAAAAGTAATTGTAATGGCAAAGCTGAATTAGAAAGAACAGAATTTATTTGAAATATGTATATTTTTTTGTAAAATGCATAAATCTTTACTGTCACATTTGATCAAATGAATGTGCCCATACTGAATAAAAAACATGAATTAAAAAAAACTCTGCACCTGTAACAAAACGTAATGCTGCATGATAAACAAAATCTAATTTTCTAAGTAAAGAAGTAGCTGCATGCATATATAGATGATCACCATAATCAATAATTGATAAAAATGTACTCTCTACTAATTTCTTGCGGGCCTTATAAGGGAAACGGTTTTTTAGATGATAAAAGAAGCCTAGTTTTGGTCTAAGCTTTTTCAACAACTTACCAATATGTATATCGAAAGCTAATCTTTCATCCATCCAAATACCTAGATATTTATAGGAGCTGACTCTTTCTATAAGTGAACCATTCAAGGTTGTAATTGTCAGGTCTGTTATCTAAAATCATATACTTTGTCTTATTTGAGTTTAAAACCTATGAAGTTAGAATTTAACATTAATGATTCCATCCGAAACCCCTGCTGAATCTTTATATGATTTAATATATGATTTAACAGTATTAAACGCTTTGATTATGCACTTTTTACCAGCTTGTGAATTTAACACATTTGATAGAATTTTCAAATATCAATTCAATAAATTACTTTTTCATATACTTTTTTCATATAGCCTAATTGAGTTGTCTAGTATTGATATTTTAGTGTAATCTCATCATTTTTTCACAGTCTCAGTCATTACATTACAATGACTTCAGGGCTTCTGACCGCAACAATGTATGTTGCCCAAAACACCCTTGCAGCAAGGAGAACCAGCCAGAAGAAGGGGAGGGAGAAGTTGACATTAAACTCATTAAATTTTGTATTATCCAGTGTTTAGTGTTCTGATTACGGCAAACAGAGCCATCTGCTTAGGGGACAGGCCTTCCCCCCGCAGCCCTGTATAATTCACCAAATAAAGTTTGTCTCTCCATCCAGAAATCAAAGGTCCCACAGGGAACGCTTGCAGCTTCTGCTGAGGAGCTGGAAATTGCGAGCAGGTGTACCTCCAGTGAGCCCGTTTGCCTTTCTGATGCTGTATGCAGATTAGTGTTTCATCCTCGCATTCATTAATGACTTTCTCTATTAATCAATTCCACTCGTTTGGATGAGGCCTTCTATGGAATGGAACTGGGCCATTGGTGCTCATTAGGAGATAACAGCAGTTTTCTCTCTTGATCTTGAATAGTTTTTCGGGGACACGTTACTTATTAACAGTTTTAACTGATGTCACAATGTGGTTTTAGCTCAATTTGAGACAACTTGACATAACTTCATTAATTCCTAAGTGATGAAAATAAAAGTTGCACCAGTTGACAACTGTGTACGTCACCAAACTCAATCCAAAGTTCCTGATTTTGCTTTTTTATTTTCTGATGTCTCACTAAAACAATATATTCCCAATATAGGGCTTGAATGTTTTTTATGGCTGGCTTTCATATATACAGCATGTTTTATTTATCCTCAAGAAATTGCAGGATTTAGCTTGTATGTGTACAACCCCGAAAGATAAAACCTCAAAACCATTGCTATGACAGATATTGCATCTGTGAGTCAAAAACTGCAAATATTTCTTTCTCTAAAAGTGTTGTGCACTTTGTTCAACCATATTTTCCATTCTTTTCTGGTTCATGATATGACAATACAACCATCGCTCATCACAAGCAAGTCGTTTTCTTAAAGTAACTTCAAAGCATTTTTGGTCTTGTATTTTGGTTTTTGCATCCAAAAAACTCAAATATTGCAAACTGATAAAAGCTTTTTACGAAGATGACATGTATCTCAACTTGGCTGTCACATACTAGAAAAATTTTAATGCAGGAGTTTATGAGGCAAATTAGTTCCCCATGAGGAAAATGACTCTCGTGTGAATTTTTAGTCTCAAATGAGGTAGCGGGGCTTATGTTTTAAATATTGCAAATTAATAGCTAGTTACTAGGCAACCATACAGTACATCTCAATGACAAAAATAATTTATATCTTCCTTTTATGCATGCAAATTCTGGTGAGTTGTCATTGTATGGATTAAATGTTATAACATGGCCAGCCTGCATGAATTATTTTGGACATAACAGTCTGCAACTGCTCTTGGTCCCACTGGGATCTGGGACGTTGTAGATACAGCATTGTGGCAATGATTTGAGAAGGCGGATCCTCTGTCATAACTTTCTAACAACCAGTTGACATTAATGAGCTTCCTATATACAGCACACTAAAGCACACTCGTTCCCGTTAATTGGCAGAGCTGTGATTATGCTTCAAAGTCACATCCAAACATTTGGAGTAATGGAGTAACAAATGTGTCTCATCAAAATTGTCAGATGTGATCAAGATAAATGACTTTTGGCGTAAACTCTTGTGGATTGTTTTACTGTCTCAAGCTGAGCAAAACTATTAATAGCTGTGCAGAGGCGTTTTTCTTTCTTTCTTTTTCTTTTTTTTTTATCCACAGCTTACAACAGCAAACAGCATAATTAACCTGCTGCCATATTTACCCAGTGCTTATTTCAACACATGTTCTGTTAATTAAGATACAGCTGTATGAAACAGATAGAAAGACAAAAAAAGAAGGGCTTTTGGTTACACTTTATTTTAATACTCCACATTCTGCTAACTGCTAAGTAACTTTGCAACTACAGTGTATGTCCGCTAACTCTTATTCATTTGCAACTACATGTCAACTAACTCATTAATTTGCAACTATATGCCAACTAAGAGTATTAGTAGAGCGTTAGGTTAGGGTTAGGTTTAGTAGAATAAATTGGCATACAGGCAAATTTATCAGATGAATGTCTGTTGGCTGACCACCAAAATAAAGTGTCAGCAGATATTATTAAGCAGAGAATCTACTAACATATTATTGACTGGTAGCTGAGATGTAGTTATAGTCTAAAGAAGACTAACAAAATAAAATGTTACATATTTATTTTGAGAGGACTTAGAATTAGTTAACAAATCTGCCATGAATTCTATCCATACTGTTTTTTTTTTTTTTTTTAAGCTGACCAATAATTTTAAATTCTCTCATCATTATTCCTCACGCAAAACTATATAATGACTTCTGAAGACTCATATGGACTACTTTTATGGTGCTCTTGTGTCATTTTTGACAACCCCAGAGCCATTTATAGAAAAAGAGCACCCTAGACATTCTACAAAATATCTTCATTTGTCTTCCAACAAAGAAAGGAAGACAAACAGATTTTGGAACGATGTTAGAGTGAGTAAATAATGACAGAATTTTCACTGACAAAACCAATTTTTATTTTATTATTTTGGCTTTGGATTTTAAATCATTGCTCACATTGTTCATTATTGGAATGTTCAGATCATGAATGATTGGACTTTTCCAGACTTTTTAAACCACATCGTACTGTTCAGAGTGATGCCTTTTGTTCATTACATCTGTATTTGTGTGATATGTTTAATTATGTATTTCTGTTAATAGCACATTTTTGTCCTCCAATTTACTCCATGTTATTGTCCTTTTCTATTTTCTTCTTTTCTCCATTATAATTACTTCATGCAGAGCTGAACAGGCTTTGATGTTAGAATAAGAAAAGGAAAAGGAAAAAGAAACTCAATGTGCTATATGCACAACCATTCAAAAATACTACCAAGATCATTGAATGACAGAGCCTTGGTAAGATTTACAAATGGTTTTTATTTATATTTGTGTTATACCCTTGACCTGTTCCTGAAAGAGCATTCATTTCCACCCACTGTGTCACCTTCAAAAGAGGCTTTTGCATAGACAATGCTTTTCCATGTACATCATAGCTTTCAAACATAATGGCCTCAATGTCATGGGCAGGTTTGAAGCCGGCCTTTGTTCAGACTCAGATGGAACAGTCAGAGATATAGGAGATTTGCATTAAGCTGCTTGTCTAAGATGAGAAATGTGGAGTAGAATTATTCAGCACGAGGCTTTAGTTGGATGAATTACAGTGGCTGTGTACATTGTCCTGAAGTCAGATTCTGCATAAAGATCAGACTCCTGTGAATCACGCAGGTTTTTTTTTTTTTTTTTTTTGATTGGAACAGCAGGTGTTATTTTTTTATTTGTTGTTTTGACTTAAGCTCTGCTGTATGCAAACATCTATTTGGAATCAAATTAGGCCTTGGTGTTTTCGGAAACCAAAATGCATAAAATTCCTGTTGTCATTAGCGTTGAAGTAATAATGCACTTTTAAAAGTAGAAGCGAGTTATGAGGACAAAAGCTTTCCAAAAAACAATTTCTCTAGAACACGGCAATGCTGTATTCATTTGTACTGTGTATTCACAAACCAAATAATTGAACTGCATTCTGTGTTATAAGGAACAAAACCCTTCACATTCTCCACATTTCCCAAACATTTTATCCAGAAATTCATGCTAAAACTCTGTCACTTCTATTCTTGTTAGCAGATGTTTACATTGTAATAGTTCAGACAAACACTAATTTGATGGAACACAGATGTTGTACTGTTTACTTCTGTAAGATGCATCCCAATCTAAAATAGTCACTTTTACCAGAGCAGTTTTATCTAGTTTATTTCGTATTTGATTATGTGAGTGGCATGCTATTACTATTATGTAGGAAATAATGCAGTTTTTATCAGAAAATAAACTACTTAAAGTCCTGTATCATCTGGTGGCATGTTTTCAAGGCCAAAATAAGTAGCCACATACAGTAAATGGAAATAACATTATTTACAGTTATGTAAAAAACATTGTATTTATTTATTTATTGACAGAATTGACCAAACAGAAACAAGTAATCAGTATATTTCAGGGTTATTATAAGTAAACAAAATAAAACTACTACTAATAATAATAACAACAACAATATGAATAATAATAAATTATATTATGTAAATTAAGGAAATCAATCAATCAAATCAATCCAAGGCAACATTTCTCATTTTTATTTAATTTAACTTGATGTACTAAAATAACTAAAACTACAATCAAACTGTATAAGTGTAGACATATAAAAACACTAATACAAATGTCAGTGTAAAAATATGTAAATTGATCTACTAAAAAATATATATATATATATATATATATATATATATATATAATGTGACGGATCGGTGGCCCTCCCCTCATCATCATCACCACCCCGTCCCTTATTCGCCGCCCTTCACCAGGCTCCCGACTGGAGTGGGTGGATGAGAGGAGGGGCGTGGGCTCAACGCGGGCTGGCGGCGTGTGATGAGGCACAGCTGGACTGAATGAAGCCTCATCACAGCCGCTGTTAAATGCCCAGCGCGCCTCTCCTCGAGACCGGTCTCTTCCCCGTGCATGCACGCTGGTGTCCTCGTGGGTCCAGGAAGGGTGCGTGGGGACATCGCGCCACGGAGATGTGAGCTGCAGAACCCGCGGTCCGGGAGAACGCCGCACCCGTATTACGGCCGTCGGGCCAGGATGCCGGGCCGTACAAGTCCTGCCAAAGGCCGTGGACGACGTGTAAGAGCCGCCGCTGTGATGAAGCCGCCGCCCTCGCGCCCCGGACCCGAGTGGGAGCGCGTGCGGCCGCCGGACTCCGCCCCTTCCCTGGACGCTTCCCCTCCTGGAACACTGCCCTCCTGCCAGTGGCGGTTCTACATTGAATTACTCCCCGGGCGAGACCCCCTCTGAGCGCCCCCTCTTTATGTTCAACTTTTTGATTATTTCCTTCATTTTTATTAAAAAAATAAATGCTTTTCTGATGTGATTTGAAATTTAAAAAGGGAGAAAAAAAGTTCGCCAAAAGGCAGATTCGAACCCCGGTCGATCGTGTCAAAAGAACTGTAACGCAAAATTTACCATCTGCACCACTGAATCTGACAACTAGTAACCGTCTTTTGCATATTTGACTATCCCAATCATACATTTGTGGGTGGAGTTAATGTAAATAGCCTATGCCAGCAACATAACTATTTGCACTTAAATAGACACTCCGATTTTTTTTTTTTTTAATATTCCCAACAATTAAACTGTTGCCCACATTAAAAAAAACAGGGGGTGCTACAGCACCCTCAGCACTTCCCCCGCCCCTGGGTGTGACTGACTTTAGCCCACTTGTCCCACTAATTTGAGAGAGGTGAACTGTCCCCCGCGGCCGCACCCCCCTCCCCTTTCCACTTCTCACACAGCTTCTGTGCTCGGTACCTTCTCAACAAGCAGGGGCGCCAATTTGCCAATTCCCCGCACAGTTATATGATAGATAATATGATAGATAATAGAAAACCGCTTAGCGGCGCAGATGATTTTTTTTTTTTTCCAAGTGCTTGTGCCGCCCCCCACGTGTCATGAAAAAATGCCGCCCCGGGCGGCTGCCCCGTTCGCCCATGCCTAAAACCGCCACTGCCTCCTGCACAAGCCCCGCAGCAGGACGAGGACACCAGACCCCCTGTTTATTTTGGACACTTCTTCCCCTGGACACTTTATTTTATCAATTTTGTTTAATAAAAGCCTCTCCGAGGCCTGACGCCACACCCACTGTGTCTGTCGTTGGCTCCTCCCGTCACAATATATTTATATATATATATATATATATATATATATATATATATATATACACTCAAAATACAATATCAGTACAAAGCAAGTGCTTCTAGCTGTACCAATATTAAAAATACTACCACTAGAAACAAACAAACGCTACATCATTTCCTCTGGCATTTCAGAATCAGATGAAGTGAAATTAATCCATCCATATGAAAACACAGGCAGAAAACTTCAGTAAGTGCTGCAGTGGGAAGAGAGAGAAGTTTGTGTACTGAGTGAAATGAGGAGCTTGTGAGGTGAGGATGGAGGAGCTTGTTTTGTATTATAGATACAAAGAAAGCTGCAGGCTCCACGAGGCCTGCGAGGCGGGGATGTTGGCAGTGATGCATGATCATTCAGAGCTGCCTATGATTGATTCTGTGCATGGGATTGACTAAATTGCTACAATTTGTTTAGATCCTCGGTGGAGGATATCTCAGCATTAATAAAACATTATCAATCATTAGTATGGAGACTGGAGAGATTGTGCGAGACTTAGTGCAAATTAGTCTCTGTCTCAGATGTCTGACATACACTCCCGCTCAGAAACTAGACTTCATCTTGGATGTTTTAAAGCTTAATTTTAGATACTTCAATCCCAATGCAGTGGCATAGCATTTGTGATCAAGAGCATAGGATATTTTTTCAGTCTTGTTTCCAAGTATCTTTTTAAATCAAAGGAGACCATTACCTTACATTTAACCAATGAATTTTCCAAATCAGTATTTTTTCCAGTAAAAAAAAAAAAAAATCTATACATCCTTAAAAGAAAATAAATTTCTAATATTAAGCTTTTTTTTTTACTCCACTGACAAATTGTATTTGTCTTTTTAAGCACAAATCCAATAAATTTAGTGAGTTTTATGCCTCATCCAAAAAAATAAATAAATAAAATAAAATAAACCTTAATGTAAATGAAATAAAATATTAAAAATAACATAAAAAAAAAAATTAAAAAAAAAATATATATATATATATATATATATATATGTATTTCAGCTAGTTATTTTCAACAGTTTTCATTTTCATTTAGTTGAGCTTGGTGTACTAATGTAACTAAACATAAAACAAAAAAATAAAAAATAAAACTATACATAACAAAAACTTAATAAAAATGTCAGCAAACAAATGTCAGTAAACAACCAAAAAGGTAAAGAAAAAAAGTTGGAAAAAATAAATCTTTGTTATTTGTTATAAATCTTTTTTTTTTTTAACTAGTTAATTTTACTTGTGAAATAAACAACTCAGTTTGAGGCTGTTTGTATACTTCAACTGAAAAAAATAAAGTGAAAATGGAATGGATTTTTAGTTTACTGACATTTGTTTGCTGATATTTTTATTAAGTTTTTGTTATGTATAGTTTTATTTATTTATTTATTTGCTTATTGATTGGTTGATTGATTGTTTGATTTTACTGTAATACATAAAAACTGTACAACAATAATGAGAAAATATTGGGAATTTAAAAAAAAAATACTTATAAGAATTTGACAGGGTGGTATATGCTTAATTTCCATGAAACTCATATATATATATATATATATATATATATATATATATATATATATATATAAACATTTGTGTTAATGGGTTAAGATATTCTCTAGTAATTATTAGTAATTTATACAGTTTTAAGTAAAGTAACTAAAATTGTTTTGAATTAAGGATGTCTTCTGTTGTGGTCATGTCTCTGCAAATATCTCTGCAAACGCAAGGTTACTTGTTAAGAATTTACAATAAATAAACAAAATCCAGGTTAACGTTAACAGCGCGTGTCTGGAACACAACTTTTAATACATTCAGCAAGACTGACGCCTTTGTCATCTCCAGATGTGACAGCCGAAAGAGAGTGAAGCATAAAAGCATATAAATAACCAAAGGTGCCGACTGAATTAGAATGGCATTCAATGAGAAGAGAGAGAAAGACTTGAAAAGACAGAGAAATAACATGTTCTCAGACTCCCTCCCATCTGTACATCTCTCATGTTAGATATGGAGAAATGCATCCTGCAAGAAAGTGAAGACAGAAAATAATTAGTCTCTACAGAGAGGCAAAGACAGTGTGTTTTTTTCTAACCATCTAGTGTTTTTTACAGAAAGGGACTCGGTTCATTTCTGAATCTTGAGCAACAGGGGTTGTTGTGCACCTGTATTGTCTGTATCTATTTGCAGAGTCAAAAGGATCTGCAAATAAGTCAAGACAACTGACAATATGGAGGAAGCAGTACATTACAAATACATATAAAATTACATATATTTAAATAAGAATACATTTCTATGACAAAATGGATCATCAACAGAATAAAAAAAAAGTCTGGTTGGTGGGTGAACATTATAGCTAACAACAAAAAATTAATAAATAAATTAATTAATTAATAAAAATACAATTAATAAAGGCCATTTAGGGACAGTTTTAAATATTTTAGTTTAGTTTAGTTTAGTTTATATCCTGTATCATGGCATTATTATTTTCCCCCAAATTCTTAATACTGAAATGCAAAACAAATTTCATTCTCATTTAATTCTCATTACTTTAATGCTACAAAAAGGTAATATTTAAGATGTGTTTATACCTAATGCTAGTATGTTTTACTGTGTTTAATGCATAAACAAAATACTTTATGTATGTGAATCAGTAATGTGGATATATATATATATATCAATTTTCTTAATATATAAGATAACTTTGACATGTTTTTTTACAACTTCCTGAGATCTACCCACCTACCAGACATGAAAAGTACAGCTGAAATAATGAATGTTTATTGATTTTGTCGTATAATTTACTACAAATGAAAAACTACTAGAGTAGCAGTATGTTAATGCTACTATGAATAAGTAAACAGCGAAGCTAAATCAAATAAGTTCTGTGGCTATAAAAGTGCGTGGCGGAGGCTCTGTGGCACAGTTTAGCAGCACAATCCCATCCCATATGCACAACGTCTCTCCGTCTCTCGGGCAAGAGCCTGTAGCACATGTACGAGGTGGCAGAAAATGACTTTGATCTTGATGCTGATAGCAAAGCGGGCTCAGCGTGATTTTTTCAACCCCCTTTGGCCTCGAACCATCCTTCCATACATATGTAGCTGACACCGTACTGTCCCACACTGCTACTTTGACATCAGTCTCCGAGTCTCTATCCTTGTCTTGTCTCGCGAGCTGATGCAAGCTGCCCTACAGAGCAAAGGCTGAGGAGCGCGTTCCCTCGCCTCGATGCGTTTTAGTCTTTATTTTGGAAGTGCAGTGTTAAGAAGTCAGCCGAGTGAAATAGAAAGACTGAGGGCTGATGGGACTTGTTCCTTCTTTGAGAGAACACATAGCAGAATTTTCTGAAATGAAAAAGCTGAGGCTTTGCCATTAGAGACCTTGTGTAACAAATTACAAGTGAATTTTGGACTAGTTTATTAGACTCAAATGCTCCCCCTCAAACGGTCGTCAAATATATTTTTGAAGAGATTTAAACGTGTTTTGCGATGACAACATGATTTTAGCAGGGGTTAGTAAACTCAGCCTTGTCAAAGTGTTCCTGTCGGGTTATCAAAAAACAAACATATTTTAAAAAGCCTGAGACCCCTTTAAGAAAAATAGAGAGAGGGAGAGAGAGAGAGAGAGAGAGAGAGAGAAAAACAAGTTGTTTACTTTTGTTTGAGGAATTGGTGTTGTGTTTTTCCTGTCTTATTGAAAGAACAGCTTTTTTAATATCTCAAAAACAGTCTATCCTTAGGTGAGGCCTTTATTCAAAAGAAAATGAAAATATTTGATTTGACACAGAAAGGAATAGATAATCTTCCTTCGGATTTTCATTCTAATAGGAGG
Organism: Onychostoma macrolepis; assembly: GCF_012432095.1. NCBI lineage: Eukaryota > Metazoa > Chordata > Actinopteri > Cypriniformes > Cyprinidae > Onychostoma > Onychostoma macrolepis. The sequence continues at coordinate 14,814,876 of NC_081155.1, forward strand.
CTGAACTTCACATTCCAGACAGGGCGTATAAAAATATCCTTTTTATAAATGAGCACACTTTAAAAGTATACTTTACACAAAATATTTTTCCCTCTATCATCGCAAATGTTATTTTAATAATTCTGAAATGCCTGAGCCGATGTCTATCATCAAAATGATTTGATCTACCCGATCTCATGAACATGCGTATAAAAAGCACGCCAAATAAAAAACGAAAACTCGTGGTACTGATATGCAAAAATGGATTTTGGCGGGTTTATGCTACGCGATGGATAGGATTAGGGTTGTGGGGTAGATGCTTATCATATAAACATGAAAACTGCGTATTATATGCATGCCAAACACGTGCGTGCCATATATACGCCAAAGTTCATTTTCGCGTATCAATACCACAAGTTTTCGTTTTTATTTGGCGTACTATTTATACTCATTTTCATGAGACCAGGCTCGATTTTATATAATCACTCTCACAACTATCTCACATGATTACATTCCCAAACATCAGGCATCCAAACGCAAGATTACATGACAGTGTTGTCAGAATTCTGTTTACTTTATTCTGTTACTGGATTTGAATTGAGATAGTTAACAGGATGCAAAATTGCAGTTTGAATTTGAATGTTCATGTTCAAATTCATCACTGCAATTTTAAACTAGAAAACCAGTTTGTCAAGATAAACTGTCACTAGCTATCCATTCAAACTTGCAAATTTAACTTAAGTACAAAATTGCAATATCACCTGATTAATCGTGATTATTCCCACCTAAAATTAAAGTTTTTAAACATACTTTTATATTGCAATAATTTCACATTCAATCTTCAAATTAATATAGAAATGACATAAATACAGTACATTTTTAATATTTGTTTAATGGCATCTTTTTTATGACTGAAGAGGAGTATCACTGATATCAATACTACTGAAGTCTCTAGGAAATTGTTATTTTTCCTAATATTTAACCATTGACTAGCCATTCAGCATTACAGTATAATTGAGAGCTATCAATTTTAACATTTATTAGACTTATAGACTAATTTAAGTGAACTTAAAACAATCTTCACATAAACCTGTTATTATAATATGTCATATTTACCTGTGCACTTCAGCAAGTAGGAAATATACAGAAATGAAATAAATTTATCAAACACTAAATTCTAAAAAGTTATTGATTTCCTCTTTTTCATTTTGTTCTTTATTTAACAGACATCACAGCAGCTGGGTTATTAGGTTATTTGGCTGCTATTACTTTAAGAGCTGCCGCTGCTGAATGTGACGTGCATCTGACATGCATGCTGGTAGTTTCATTTGCGCTTTAATTTGACTCGTGCCTGGTGCTGAGGTGAAGTTGGAGTGCATGTCTGAAAAGCCTACCATTTTAAGTTGTCTAAAGAAGTTCTGCGTATAAATAAATGCAATTCTTTTCAAGAAAAAAGAGAAAGAAGCAGCAGTTATGAGTGGGGTGGCCAACTGTAGCCATGCCCCTGCGTAAAAATTTTTTAACACTGTTAAACTGGACAAATTAATTGCCTGTGTTAATGCACTAATTTTGACTGCACTAATATATATATACTTTATTTTTATAATAATATTTTTTAAATATCTGACATTTTTATGTGAATTTTTACCATTTATGCACATGTTGGCATGTTTCAAAGTTTATTGGCATTGTAGATAGAAAGTTTATTGACTGATAGACAGTCATACAGATGGATGTGAGTTTTAAATGCTATTGTCAAGGCAGGAAGAAGAGCTTTTATTCAGTTAGTCTTGCCTAAAATCCCATCTCATGTGAGGAATGAACTATTTCAGGCATTATGCTAACGTAGAGTTGTGCAACTCCACAGGTAGACAACCTTTAGTCAGTCTCACAGATGTCTCTCCTCTCATTTCCTCTTGAAGCACCCGGAAACAGCTGGTGGCTGGAGCTCACTGCTGACAGAAGTATCAAACAGATCCGAGATCAGTTCTGTAACTTCTTCATGCGCTCAGCTCAGGGACTGCACACAAGGAGCCGGTCTTAGATCGGTTGTAAGTTTCACTAACAAAGCCCAGATCTGGACAATCTCCAGGTGTGCGTTCATGTGGAGACCAGACTGCCCACATTTCATCCCACCAACCAAGCTCTGTTCCTGCGGTCTGGTTTGACAGCTCCCCTTAACTAAGTGATTCAACTCCCAGGTTCTTCAGTGCAGGTGTCAAGGTGGGAATGAGCAAGAGAGAGAGAAAAGAGGGAAAGAATAGAGTGGCAAAGAGGAATTCTCAACTTTTGTTGCCACAGACATATGGCCGACTGGTTGGGATTTCCCTCGGGATACCAGCACAAACAGAGCTTTCAGGAAGTAAAGAGCTCCAGTAATTCTTCCACAGCTCCTGTGCAACCAACTCAGCCTCCTCTGTGAACCTTTCATATGGAACATTAATCTAGCGTTTGGCTACACTGTAATCATTTAAACCTTTGTTCAAGTTTCGTGAGTTTATTTGTTTGACATCTGTGTGGAATCATGTTTAGTTAGGATGTGGCTAGAAATTGAATCAACAGCTTGGTAATGCACTTTTGGAAGAATTTAGAGGCTTTACTTTGAGCGTTTATCTTTGACGTTCATTGAAATTTATAGCCTAAGTTAAAGAGAGATTTTCATCGAACCTCTGATATTTTGAAATGAACGGGCAACAGATAAACACATACAACATATTTATTGAAAATCACTTAAATCGATTAGATCACTCACTGAATCGAACATCATGTCCAACTCATCTCAAAATGGGACAAAAAACTTGTAAATGAGCAAATCCCAAGACCACTGTTGGCATTTACTTTGGTTTTATTGACTGATATTTTGAGAATGTGGTTGTTTTAATGATACAAAGCTGAATAGCAGCAAATGATACTCAATAGAAGGACATATTGATGATGGTTTCCTTATTGATGCACATGCAAGAGATTGGTTTTAATTAATTTTTACAAATATAAAGCAAATAATTTACAGACAAACTGCTTCATTTGTGGAACTTATGTTGGGGATTTAAACTAAGTGGCATATTTTTCACAATCATATTTATAACAACAAGAAAACAGCTTGAAGAAACGGTGCACTGCTTATGTGTGACAAACAACACTAGCTGGAACACATTATAATTTACACTAATTATGGTAATTACTCTAACTGATATAACTTAATTAAAAATGTAGTGATAAACAGTACTATTCAACTCCAGACATTTGTGAACTAAAAAAGATATGCAAATTATCATGCAGGAATATTCGGGACTTTTTAGTGTTGGCTTTTTTTTTTTTTTGTTAAAGTGTTAGGTTAGAACTATTTGATAAATAGTCAACCTAATTTAATATTGAAGCTTAATAATGAGCAGAATCGGCACGCGTTTTGCAAAGTTCTAAAACATTTATTAATCTTCTCTTTTGAATTGATGCTTTAATTAAACCCAATTTCAGAAAGTGAGGATTTGTTACAACATAAGGTTGCTACATTTTTCAGATTTTTAATTTTTTTTCTAGAGTTGATTGATCCCAAAGTGAACCCAAGCATCAGCTTAAAAATGGCAGTTTTATAATGATTTTGTAATCCAGGCTTAGAAGATTGATTTGCAAGTTTGGGCCACTTGACAATTATTTAAGTGTAGCTTTTTTATTATATTTAATCTCAGTATCTAGGCATTTTCTCTGAAATGTATTTTGTATTTTATTTATTTCTTTTTTTTTTATATTATTTTATTAATTTTTTGTTTTTCTTTTTAGTTAAAAATGAATGTTTATACCATATCCGCTGCATAACTATAATCACTTGCTTTCAGTAAATTCACATCCTCTTTGTCCTCTACCTGTTCAGTCATTTCAAACAGAAAATAAGATCACTTTTCAGAAAGGGCACAGTCTTGAATACCGTGATAGATACATTAACTGTGATAGACATAAATGAGAAAATAAGTCTGGAAGACACACCCCAGGAACATCCATTTAGAAGTGATAATCTCCATAAAAGGCTCTTTCTTCCTGCTAGACGTATACTCGGAGCACAGTGTGCACTTTAAGCGTGGAGTGTGACATTGGTATCTAAAGAGGCGTCCCCAGCCCCCTGAGGGACAGCTCCCAATTTGCATAAGTAACATCTTGATTTGCTGTAACACAAAATCGGGCTTCTGTTATGTTCAATTAACCCACCAGTTCAGGTTGTAATTAAAAGCTCACATCTCCCACCGTGCACTAAAAAAGGGAGTGAGAAGAAAAATTGATCACAGGGAGAAAAAAAAAAAAAACAGGGAGAGAGTTAAAATATAAACTGCCGTCTCATCATGTTTTCATCAGTTATGACCTTGGCAATCATGGCTCCTGGGTTCAGGATATCTTTGGAGAGGTGCCACCATATCCATAAGTTGAAAGTTAATAGGGGGAGCATCAGCTGTTCTGTTCCTCTGATGTTGCCCTTGCCAGCTGCTGTACGTGAGTCAGAAAGCTTCTGTCTTACAGCACGCAATCTTTACAAGACCACTTGCTTTAAAGGGATTATTTTATGAGGGGAATTATGCAACAATTATGCTAACTAGAGGGCCCTTTTATTCTGAAGTTTTTGCTTACGGGCTTGAAACTCACTAATGGTCACAAGTGTGAGCTTTTTTGTGATTACTATGCTTGATTTGCGTTCATGTTTTGTCTTTCACTTTCATAAGTCCACTGAAAGTGCTAAGCAGAAATAGCCCAGTTCGATGACAAAGTATATTGCTTTATGCAAATGAAGTGGTTTTAGATAAGCCGACTGACTAGCAGTGTTTGGGCAAGATGATCAGAAGCTCATCCATTGACTACTCTAAAGAAATAGGCTAAACTCAAACTGAATCAAGAATACAAGTAGCTAATATTATGTTGCTAATGTTGCACAAACCATGTTCCCTTTTGTCATCTCAGACAGCTACCTCCTAAAAATCAACTTTCTTAGGTAGAAACACTTTGAGCATTTGCTAATGATATGAAAATCCCCTCACAAGTTGACAGTACTGAAACAGTAAGAAACGGGTTGTTTCAAAACGCATTTTTGAGACTGTGTTTGATACACTGCAGTTTTAAAGAGAAAATGCTCAGCAATGGTGTTGACTGTATTTAAGCATATTATAAACACCAGACAGACATGTAAACATTGATAAAACTTGATTTGCACCACAGGGGGTCTTTAAAAATAGTTTAATTTAATTTAATGTTTTATTTTTTTTTTTAGTGCAAAATAGTTCTTAATAAATTGTAATTTAGACTAGATTTGTTTGCATTTGCTGTCTTGTTGCATATTGCTGTATTGTTTCTGTTAGGAAATGAGAGGAAAAGCTCAGCATAATTTGTTATAAACAAGTCAGAGAAATAATATTGCATAGCCTCTGTGGGCTTCTGAATGTTTGGAATCAGTCATTATTTCTTCTGTTCCGTTGGGTGCCACTGTGGACTTCAGTTCTCAGTCCTGTTCTAGCATGCAGTCCTCGTCTCGCAGATTAATCAGCGCTGCATGTTAGCGTGCACAAGATTTCTCTCAGCTTCAGTTCCATACTGAAAATCAATGGACATGCAGAGCTGGAGCACTGCTCATTCATTTATCTCTGATTCAGAAAATCTTCGGCTTTATTCCACATGAGTTTGAGTGTGTATCCTTCTTTTTTGTGTGGTTTGCACAGGAACAACACTAGAAGTGTGTGACCACGCATTAATTATGACCATGATCTTGTATTTACTCCTTAGGCTCCTTCGATAAGGATGGTAAATGAAAGCTGTCACTACTCTTACACTTCCCTAGGCTCATTGGATAAACATGCCTCTACCTACATTTTTGCAAAACTCCAAAAGCACATTTATACAATTCACTGCATGCAGTTTTCAGCTGAAATGAACACAGTGCCAACAAAAGACTGTTGAATTTTATTCCTTTTCATAAAAAAATATGATTACAGGGGCAGATCATCGATCAATAAAGACCCATTTTTACGTTATTCCTTGCACAATACTATGTTATGACCTCCAAACACTTTTTACCATAGTGCATGATTTGTGAGCTAATGCATTCTGCTCCATATGTATGGCTTTTCTGACAGAGTAAACTTGCTCGGTAGCTCACCTGGTACAACGGTCGGCGCCGATAGCCTAGTGACATATGTCAGTGTCCGAGCTCGAATCCTGACTCGAGGACCTCTCCTGAATAAAAAACAAAAAACAAAACATTGCACTTGCAATGCAGAGCACTCTAAAAAAAATACAAGTCACAAAAAAGATCTCAAAGACTTGTAGAAGCAAACTAAAATGGCATGGTTGCTTCAGTAGTTTTATTTTGAAAGTGTATTGAAACATGCAAGAAGCAATGTAATATCATTTTGCAGACATTTTGCCACATGTATGTTGTTTTCCAATATGCCTGGGTTACTTTTAGCGATATGGAAGTGAATATCTAAATATGCATTTATACAGAAACTATGGTTATGAGTACGGTTATAAAGTAAATTAAAATACGTGTTTTATGAGATTGTATAAGCAATAGCCATCATCCTTAAATATGTTAAATAACATTCAAATTATTGGTAATGTTTAATTCATGAACATTAATATGTATGTCTGAAAATGAGTGCATATAATTGTCTGGCTGCTATTTTAATACAAATTAAGAAAATTGTGAAGGCATGAGATGAGCGCTGACCCAAAGAACAGTGTTTTCCTTGCCTGCATTTTAATTGAAGCAAAATGTCTAAATTCCTTGATTTATCAAGAAACATTTGCAATGTCTAGATGCATTTGGTAATTGTGGTGCAAAAGTCTAAGTTTCAATGATGCAATGTTTTATTCATCACAGAACCATGTGTGGCTTGGAATATATTTAGCAGTTCAGCTCCTGAGAGAGAGAGGGGGGGGGGGGGGGGTGGTAGGGGGTTCGGCTCTTATTAAAAGCACTATAGGAAGGCTTCTACCTGAAGCTCTGGCCTTCTGCTCATAACCAGCTTCCTCTTCTCAGACCAAGACTGATATTAGAGAGTCAACAAAAAGGCCAACTGTGGCATAACCTCTACAATACCTGCCAGACTCATTTACATAGGAGCTTTAAAACAAGTCTAGTCAGCCTTGTTTGTGGCCTGTGTTTTTTGTTTGCAGGCACAGAGGCTAACACCTCCAATTTCACTACTTATGCACATATGCAACACAACACATAAAGCTTTATTAAGTGCCCCAGCCCTTTTGTGTCGCTGCCTTTTATGCATCCCCTTGCAAATTGGACGTATAAGTCAGCTTAGTTGTCTCATAAAATCACAACATTGAGCTGACTGTATAGTACAGTACAAAAAGTGTTTTTGATACTTTTATAAAAGAATAGTTGTTTGCAGATATATTAAAAAATAAAGTGATTAGAAAACTACCAAATCAAATTTAAAATAAATGACTTATTTTGATATATTATATTATATTATGTTATATTATATTATATATTATATTATATTATATTATATGTTATGTTATGTTATATTATGTTATGTTATATGTTATGTTATGTTATGTTATGTTATGTTATGTTATGTTATGTTATGTTATGTTATGTTATGTTATGTTATATTATGTTATGTTATGTTATGTTAATGCATGTCCCTGGAATTAATCTATGCTGAAAACTCTGTGTTGCAGAAAGCAAACAATAAAGTAGTATAAATATCCCATAAATATTTAACTACTCACATATACAAATATATTACAATATAAACAAATATATAACATGCAATGTCATTATTTTGGGTAGTATGATATTTGCATTCAGTGTAAACAGCTTGGGGTTCAACAACTGCTTAAACATACATTGTTTTTTTTTTTTTTTTGTTTGTTTAATAATACATGAAGAATGTGGACTGCTCCCTTGGGCATATATCAAATCACTGCCTTGCTGCTTAAGACTTTGAGAACTATGCATGTTTTTTTTTTTTTTTTTTGGTGGCATCAGCAAGTCAGCATTGTTATGATGCCATTTTCTGGCTCCAGAGTGATTAATCACATGGCATTTACAGCTCATTGATTGGTCGATTTAAAATGTCATACGTCCAAACAGCCATCAAATAATTTTGATCAAATTATCATCTTAATTTATTTTTGAGAAAATTCATTACTTTATTTATTTTTATTTTTTTTACTTATTATAACAATAATATAAACTATTGAAATATTAGTACAATCAAAATATAACTTTTTTTCTATTCGAATATATTTTAAAATGTAATTTATTCCTATGATGCAAAGCTGAATTTTCAGCAACATTACTCCAGTCTTCAGTGATGCTTCGGAAATCATTCTAATATGAAGCTCAAAAACATCTCCTATTATCACATTTGGAAACTTGTGCTGCTTAATATTTTTCAGGGTTTTTTTTTTTTTTTTTCTCTGATGAAAAGAAATTGAAAAGAACAATTATGCAACAGTACTGTCCTGCCAATTTAATGGATGCCTCTGTCCTGTTAGACCTCTTTGTTTTTTAGTTGTTTTTTTCCCTACTAGACAGATTTATAGTTTGTGTAGTGCTCACCAGACTTTACCTCACCGTCTGCCTGTCTTCCTGAGTTTCACAGTCTCTCTCCTTGTTTCTCTCTTTGTCTCCACCTTTCCCTCCATTCTGTTTGTGCTGATTTCAGCGTAAAGTAGCAGCATTAAAGTGCTCTGTCTCCGTTGGTAAGCCTCTGGCAAGCTTCCTGGGCCTATTCTCCCTGACACAGACCCCTTAAAAAGGCTCCTTTTATAGAGAGGCTGGGGAGATGCAGACAGGACTGGCAGGAGGTTGGGTGTGTGTCTGTGTGTTTTTGTACTAGAAAGAGAGAGTGAGAGAAATGCAGAGACAAATAATCAGAGACACAGATAGATGAACATGTGAGATGGCGTTCCCCAAATAGCATGTCAAATGAAATGTAATCAAATCAAGGTATGAAAATGTTGAGTAATGTGACGTTTTTTGTGTGCATGACAACCGTGGAGGAACCAGTGCAGCCGTTTTGTTCAGGTTACAGTTCCAACTGATACTAACAACTGATATTGGATTAGTATTCCCAAAAATGGTTATCCTGTCATCAGTTACACACCCATATGTCATTTCAAATCATGTCATTTTTTTCTGCAGAACACAAAACGTATTATTATTTTTTTTAATCAGTGTTGATATCTAAACAGTTTTGGTTTCCATTGCCTTCCATTGTTTTCTTCTCTATACAATGCAAATCAATTAGAACCAAAAGTATTTGGTTACCAACTTTCTTCAAAATATATTCCTTTATGTTCCACAGAAGAAAGAAAGTCATACAGGTTTGAAATGACATGAGGGTGAGTAAATGATGGCAGAATGCACTTGTACACACTATACCTTTAGTGCTCTATTTATACTTAGGCCTTCTATTTATCTCTTGATTTTATGTGTTTTTAGCATTTGACAAGTTTAAAGTTATTATTTGAATATATTAATAATCATTTATTAGTAAAATGCTTAGAAGCCCACTTAGAAGTTTACTGAGGCCCCCTAGCAGGGCCTGGTCCCATGGTTGAGAACCACTGGTCTGTTTTTCGTAATAATTTGTGATTGGCCTTTCTATAACTACTCATATATCATAATCATAATGTACATTGAGAGTTGAGTGTCATGACAAGGGTAAATGACTGTGAATATGAACATTACTAGCAATTTCTGAGTGAAAATTGGTTTAAATATTGTGTATTTCCTTCTGAAAATGTAAATGTAGTTGCAAACTGATCTGATCTGATCTGATCTGAGCTGTTGCATGCTAAATTTACACAAGGCTTTGTGTGGTGTAAGTCCGTGTTACCATGTTAATACATTAAGATCTCGCATCTTTATTACAGAACAGTGGCGATGTCATTTTAGACAGCTGTTATGAGGTCGCTTGCAATTAACATTCAACTCCAACTAGCATTCTAAAAAGTAAAAGTGAGCACATGTGGCGTATTTGATAATTACCCATTAGGCTTTGGGCTAGTTTATTTGATTTAGTGTCATTAGTGGCTATAAGAGAAGCTTTAGTGTTAGAGGGAGTCGGATTATGAGTTATTGTGTTCTCACTGATCATGTCTTTAGGTAAAGATTCCGATTTAGATTTTAAATAAAGCCATCATAACTGGGTTTACCATCTGTCGAAATTTAGTTCTCTGTGTCATTCGCACTCTTGCGTTACAGGTTATACTGCATTTGAACATATCTTCTTTTCATCAAGGACATATGTGAGCATGGGCCACAAAACCAGTCTTAAGTGTCAATTTTACAAAATTCATCTGAAAGCTGAATAAATAAGCTTTCCATTGATGTATGGTTTGAAATCTGGAATCTGAGGGTGCAAAAAAATTTAAATATTGAGAAAATATAAATAGTTCTTAGCCATGCATATTACTAATCCAAAATGAGGTTTTGATATATTTATGGTAAGAAATTTACTAAATATCTTCATGGAACATGATCTTTACTTAATATCATAATGATTTTGGCATAAAAGAAAAATATTATTTTGACCCATTCAATGTATTTTTGGCTATTACTACAAATACACCCCAGCGACTTAAGACTGGTCACATATTAGCTTAAATTTTTACAAGTATATGCATGCAACAAATTCCCATACATGCTAAACAGTTTCCTCACTTTAAACCTGTCACAGGCCGCAGGTGTTGTGCTGATGTGTTTGAAATACACTCAAGGTTCCCTCTTGAAATCCATCTTCTTCGTTGTTATGGTTTCAGGGGCTTGACTTAATTTTTCACTGACAGTGCATTCATTTTAGGGCCTGCATAACTACCTCAGTGGCATCTCCTGAGATGTACATATGCACATAGGCCATCTGTTTATACATAAATGCTTTTATTGCATCACATTAAACACTATTTATTCAACCTTCACCATCTCAACTCGTCCCTGTTGCCATAGGCATAGTCATTTATATCTATTGATGTACTATTCCTTTGACCGTTTCTATTCTTCTTCTTTTTTCCATGTTAATATTCTGTAGAATAAGCGCAAGCTGTTTCAAAAGCACTTCTTTCCATTTCCAAGATATTTTATAGTCTTTTTCTCGGGGTTAGGTTTCGGGGTTTGGAATATAGATGTTTTAAAATGCAACATCTTCCAGAGTTTTCAATGCTGCCAGTCAGTGAAGGAATACAAAAAGACAAGTTGTTAAAAACCAGATGTGAACGTAAATGAGATAACGATTCAAGCTGAACGACAATTATCAGTGGAGAGCAACTGCTGGTAATTTGGACGAGAGTATTTGTTCTTAAGACAAATCATTTTCAGAGAATCATGAACTTGACGGATTTGTGCAGAATTTTGCAGGAATCCACATGATCTGATTATTTAAAACATGCTGTATTTTGCTTTATCATAGAATAGAATAGTCTCTGCTAACTGACAGACTTCACTGAAATAGAGAGATCACACCTGTCTCTGTGACAGCTCTAGTCTCTAAAAATAGTCGAAAAAGAGTCTGTGAAGTGATCTGCGCTTGTTTATCTCATCAGAAAACAATGGAATCAGAAAAACACTTTGCTTGTGTATCATTTTGCAAGTTTGAGTTTGCTGAAATCTAAAGATGTATATAACACTTGGACATACACAAAATTTTAAAGGAACAGGAAAAAAAAAAAAAACTATTTAAAAATGTAAATATTCTGAAAGCTATATGAATGAGATCCCATAATAATTTATATTAGCTTTACATTAGTAACGATACATATATTTTACTTTACTAAATGATGAATATCATTTTTTTTTTAAATATAATTGTTTTATTATAAGTATGGTGATCATAAGTAAGTTAATAAATAATTTTAACAAGCTGAATCTATACATGTCATGTCAACCACCATTCAACCAACTATTTTTTCATCATGTTAAATATTGTTGCTTTAGCCCTAACAGCAGGGGAACTTTTTACCCCGAATACCATAACTTTACATATTATTCATATCAAAGTGTTGATTTAATTGCTTTGAACAAAACTGAAAATCATTAATAAGACCTTTGTTCAAGATATATTCTGTAATTTTAGTGATTCTCATTTGCTACATAAAACTATACCATTTTAGCATAGTACAACCTGGAAGTTAGTATCACCCTTGACAAAAAACCAATAGGAATCTTCTGTTGGCTTTTGGAACAACAAAAATGTATGCTTGTTACAGATTTTGTTCATCTTGAAAATACAATGACAAATGAACACAACTTTAATGAAGCCCACTGTAAATACAATTTCCAGAAGTAAATAGAAAAGCTGTAAACAAACAACAATATGGTTGCATGACTTCAACGCCACCATCACTAAGCTTTCGACAACTCTTTGAGTCTTTATTTTACAAAACATTTTCTCTTAAAGTTTGAGTTAGTATCATTTGCACGAGTGTGGTTATGAACACACTGAGGCTATGAAAGCAGACTATTGAGTGGATGAGTTTACTTATTCGGCGTGATGGCGTTTAACATCCCCAAAAACCTCTGTAGTCTCATACAGACACTTGTCAGAAACCACAATGGAACTGGAAGTCCTAAAATGCTAACTCATTTCCAGGTTTTGGCCTACAAAATAAAGATGCTTTATAGGGTTTACTGCTCAACTCTGGCAGTAGAGTCTGGTCAAAGATTTTAGAAATACAACAACGGTGCACTCATATTACTTATGAATGGGAGAAAGTGCAATGCGCAATATGGTGGAATGAGTCTCGCCTTCTAAATAAAAGAGCCAATTGCAAATTGATAAAGTCATTGCTGCTCCATTTGCCATTAAAAAAAATTCATCCACACTTAGGACTGCACATATGCATTGGTTGAGATATAAGCCTTTTTAATGCTATTTGAGCATAGGGAAAAACATTTATAGAGCATTTCATGTTAGATTTTGATGCAAGAAATATGCTTTTTAAATGCAAGTGCGGCTAGCCGTTTTTGAGCTTCCGTGATTTTCCCATTCAAGTAGTTAGGACTTGGTCTTGGATGCCCAAAATAGCTGTCCAGAGGCTCAAATATGGCCATAGAGTGAACAGATTTTCCTTGGTCTGCTGTTAGAGTGCTACTAATCTAATGGTAAATAAGCATAAAAATAGCACACACAAATACTGGTTATATTTTTTTAATTTATTTTTTTATTATCTCTATCATCATCCACCATGTTGTATGAATCACAGTGTGATTGCCATCTCTGCTAAGTACGATGCTGCCATTGGTTAAAACAAGGTATTTTGTGAGGTATATAAGATTGAGCCTGCTGACTAGGTTTTAGAACACAGCATGAATCGCACTCTTAATACTTGTTGGACCTGTGTGGTGGAGGTAAAAGGGATGAGAGTTGGACAGATGAGATATGAATGGTCGACATCCGCACAGTAATCTAGAGCAGGGAATTGAAAATTGCATCTAAATGGAATACTAAGCCTGCTAGGAGCAAGATCTGCTGAGTTCTGACCTTGTGTTTTACCGTGGTCATCGAGAAATAATGAGATACCTGCTATGCGCCGGTCACATCTGAGTCTTAGTGAAATGGCACCTAGTACAGCTCCATCAGAGGAATTACACAGAGCGGAGAAATTTGCCGTCGCGGCATGGAAGCCAATGGATTCAAAAAGGGCAAAAGAGAAGGGAGGTGTTTTGGGTGCAGCGAGTCTGCCTGTGCATCTTTATCATGAATGGGTTCACGGGATAGTCAAGCGTGTTTTCTAAAATGCGGAGCATAATCTTTCTGGTCAGACTATTCAATATCTCAATCCTGGTGAAAAATGGCTGGGTCACTAATAGGGCAGTGTAATATAATTACAGTGCTGGGTCAGGTTGTTCGAGAACAGTGATTTTGTATTGCTAACTTATATAACAGCAGCTATCATATCTGCCAGACTGCATTTGAATGGAAGCTCAGTCTGATTTAGTGAGCTCTGATGCTCAAGGATACATTATCTATATTGATTGCATCAATGTAGATGGCAGTCACTCAAAAGAAGCATTATCTCGATAAAAAAAGTGTAAGAAAAAACCCTTTTAAAGTCCAGAGCTCTGGCACAGAACCAAGATCGTCCAGTCGCATAGACCAACACCAAATGCAAACATAAATGGACTTTAAGTGCAGTACAAGTACATGTCAACAAATTATGCCATAAAACTCTGCTTTATGAATGCTGAGATGACAATGCTTCGGTTTATCTCTCATTGCAATGCACGATGTTGTCGTTGGGTCAGACAGGAAATAATTAAGCAGAGTGGATCTTCTGATGATGATAATAAATTCACTACATTATGTAAAGGTACGGCATTCAAAAGAACTGTCAAAGAACTGTTCATGATAGAATTCCTTCTATTTATGTCTTTTCATACATCTGTGCTTTAGACGAGCGCTAATTGGTCCCTATTTTACGTTTTTCCTTCATACCGAAAAATCTGCTCATTATTTTTGTCCTCTGGAGATTAATTTAGAGAACATTGGGCAGAAGTTTTATATGAGGTCACAAGGTTAATATTGGGAAATACATGCTGAAGGTATCCAATCCAAAATGACCCAGGGCTTTATTTCCCCAGTTACAATCAATATACAGGAAATATAGCAGCACTGATTTCAGATCAGTTTAACAGTGTGTACCATGATTTAGTCATGGACTTAATAAATTAATATATATATATATATATATATATATATATACACACACACATATATATATATATATATATATATATATATATATACACACACATGTCATATATACTGTATTTACAATGCTAAATAAATAAATATTAGAAATAAAAATAGAAATAAATAAATAATAAATAGATATATTATTATTGCTATATATACAGTGGTGGCCAACATTATTAGAACACTAATATTTTCACCAGTCAGTTATTTCTGTCTTTTGCTGTAGTGTGTCAGTGGGAAATATCAGTTTACATTTCCAAACATTCATTTTGCCATTAATTGTAATGCTCCAGTAAGAATTTTTATTTATTTATTTTATTTATTTATATATTTATAGCTTTGCAGGTAGTTTTCTAATAAATATATCTATATCTATATCTATATCTATCTCTCTCTCTCTCTCTCTATCTCTCTCTCTCTCTCTATCTATATATATATATATATATATATTACAATTATTTGGGACTCTGTAATAGTAAATAATAGTAATGCTAAACCTTTAGCAAAAAAAAAAAAAAAAAAAAAAACTTTCTGTGAAATGTTTAGCTTTACGTGTTTTTAATAAATAGCCATGAGCACCAAAATACTTAAAGGGGTCATCGGATGCCCATGTTCCACAAGTTTATATTATTCTTTAAGGTTTTAATGAAAAGTCTGTAACATAGTTTGGTTAAAATGTCTTAATGGTAGTGTAAAACAACACCGTTTTTACCCTGTAAAAACAGCTCTGTCTACAGCAAGCTGTTTTATTGCATGTAGCTTTAAATGCAAATGAGCTCTGCTGACTCCGCCCCTCTCTTCCAAGCTGCTCTCTGAGAGACGGTAAACTTTAGCCGCATTCATCGTGAAACATGCTAACTAGCACATTATCAGGAAAGGCGATTGGCAAAGATTCATTAAAAAACTTTATACTCACTTCATCTGTAGATGAAGCTGGATCCAAATGATTCGCGTGAAGATAGACGCATTCAGGTAGATCAGGGGCTCATTCCCTTCACAAACAAATGTAATCCACTGCGTCTTCAGCGGCTCAGATGTCGGGAGTAAATGATGACTGCTATGTTCATTATTACATCCAACAACAAAACACCTCAATCGCTTAGGAGCCATTGTTGTTTATATCTGCTCCAGCGTCGAAACATGGCGGACTGATGACAAAAACAAAAACACTGGGTGGATCTTTATCATTATAGGATGGTTGTGTACACACACTGCCGACACACATTTCAGTTCAAACAACTTGTAAAAGTGCATGTCGCATCCGATAACCCCTTTAAGACTTTTCAGATTTTTTTATATTTCAACTGAGGTAACCCTAGTAAAAACGTACTTCTGTAACATCTCACAGACTTTTTGCGGTTCTCTTCTAAGCCTCAATTTCCCCTGAAATGACCCTCACATCCACACTCTTAGCGATTTCACCTCACTCTCTTTCATAATCACACTCCCTCCAGCATCCACTTGATGAGAGCGCAGAATTGCTGATTCCTCCTATTGCATACTATCGTGCGGCCCTGCATGACACCACTAAATGACCAAATATCAATGTTCAGCCCGAGCGTTAGCAAACTCTCTGGATTTTCCTGCTATTTTCATGTCACATACAGCCTGGCAATGAAAGGAAATGGAAGGGAAGGGATGTTAAAAGCAATGAGAGAGTCTTCTCTGATGGACTCTGACGGATGTGCGCTTCCCCTTGGGTTCTGACTCTATTTCTGAATTAGACGCAGCATCGCCTGCCACCTGAATCTGATGGGTATGACTGGAGAAGGAGAGCAGATGAAGAGGTGCACACACTCACGCAAGATGGTGCAGCTGTGTTGTACATGTGCTCAACAAGACAGCCGCAGTGGCAGAACTTGTATGATGTCTCCAGGCTCATGGATACTGCAGACAGACAGAAGAGGATCTAATAGCTCAGGAGAAGAGGACATCTGTGCACATCTCATTTTTGAAAAATAAATAAATAAATATATATATTTATATAAATACCCCCACACCCCACACACACACAAACTTTGCTTTCCTCTATCAGTTATAGCTAAATTTGTATTTAAATATTGGAATATTGGTGCAGAATTGAGTTAGTTTTAATATTTCATAAATTAATAAATGCAATCATTATACAGACAATACATTTTCATAAAAGAAACGTGCAGGTATCGGTCTAATGACAGCTGAAGATGAAGTGTTTCGGTACAATGAACATTTGAGACGTTCTGCTCCTTAGTGTTTCCTTCTCCATAAAGTGTTAAAGTGTTTTAATCAGGTCCAGCTTAGCTCACAATTTATTTTTCTCCAAGCCAAGTCAATATATTAGCATATGATTAATTACGCTCCGTAAATGCTCAGACAGTGAACTTGATGAGGTTTGCTAATTCCTAATGCTGATAAGGCTAAACGAATTGCATTGTGGTTAAGCCTGTCAAGTGTTTTTTTTTTTTTTTTCAGTAATAAACTTATGTTTAGGATATATACGTCATTATGATGCTTTGGCTTGATCCAGCTGTAACTGTATGTAAATGTTATTTTCTTAACAAATGTTCTTGACTTTAATTTCCTAATGTCTGTATTATTTAAAGAAGTAGACCAATAATGATTGATTGATTGATTGATTGATTGATTGAATCTATAAATAAAACCTTATCACAAATATTTCAGTAAATTCACCAGACACATTTATTTTATTTTATTGTAAAAATGAACCTATAAATAAAAATTTTCAGACAATGTACACAGTATTTTGGTTTGCTGTTTTGTTTTGCTTTGCTTTTCTTTGTTGAACCTATAAACTTCATGACAAATATTAAAATAAACTCACCGTACACCTTTATTTGTTTTGTTAAATAATTAGCTTAGTTTAGTTAAATTTTCTTACTCCCAACTGCCACTGACAAATACAGTTTGGGTTTTTCGTAATAAACATTTTCATTCATGACATTCGTAAATTTTTTTATGATAATAAATTCTATAAAATAATAAAATGATAACATACAGCATAAAACCATGTAATGTAAAGAGCTTTATTTATTTATTTAATCTATCTTTCACAGACCACCCAGGACTTCCACTGGTGCATCCTCGCGAAGAATAGAGAGAGGAAAAAAGCTATATCTACTTTATTTTCAACTTTATTTTCTCTTTTCACAGTAGTCATATATTTTTAACTGCGCACATATTGCAGAGCAGCAGTAAACGCTGCGGCCAGCAGCTTTTGTGTGAGGAAGTTTGCTGTGCCTCTTTCCTCATCAATAGCTTTGAAGCCAAAAAATAGTTCTGCCTATCTGTCAACACTTCATCCCTCTCTACACATCTTCCCTCTCACTCTCCATCCTCTGTCTATCTTTCCGCATCAGTGCTTCATTCCCACCCCTGCGCTCCGCCACAGAGAATTCCACCCTTAATCCTCTCTCCGAAGCCATCCAGCCTTGCAGCCTCGCTCCTTCAGTTCTTAAGTGACAATATCCCATAAACATGCAGGTACATAACACAGGTCTATGGTTAACCGAAGCACCGCGGGTTGTGAGATTCGGCTGGTTACTGTAACACGTGTCGCCTTTGGCTCAAGCGATGAATAACTCCTCTTCCTCTCAGTGAGGCCCTGTTAATTTATGCATTAAGTTGGACTGGATCCAGTTCAGAAATTTCCAGTGGCTCTTAGACATCAGGAGAGGCTCAAATCATTTTCCTGAGAGTAATTGGAGGGTGCGAGGAAGGCCATTAATGCGGCGAGGCCAGAGAAACAGAGAGCCAGTGATCAATCAAGCGCATACAATCTGTGGGGTCCAAACACAACACCACTCATTTTCATCTAAAGCTTTTTAATAGATGTTTGCACCCTTACGTCCGCCCACTGTCCTACTTAAAGCGAGGGTAAATCTGCAACAATATTGTACACCAACATGGAGAAAACCTGAGCAGTGTTCAAGGTTTAGCTCACGTCTCACCGCCATATCATTCCAAACCTGTTTCCTGTGGAGAACAAAAAGCTGTCAAGCTCCAAAATGGACCAAAAAACCATTTAAGTAGTCCAGCTGGAGCTCTGAATCTCATCCATGATTCAAAAATACCATCTCAATGTGTTTGACGCCAAAACGCCATTGGTTGGACTACTTTTATGATAAATTTATGTTGTCCATTTTAGAGAATTGCTTTAAGATGGTACATAATGACACTGTTTCCTTTTTTCAGTGAACTATCTCTTTAAATCACTAGCTAGTTGTATAAAACTGGGTTTACAGTTTCTTTAAACCAGATTTACTCATGTACTTTTGAAACGAGAGCGTATGAAATCAATTTCCAGCAAAGGGATTATGAATCGCGAAAAGGATCAACAAAAGAAACTGGGTTATTCTCCTCTATCGATTCAGCATTCATCTTTGACAAGTTATAAATCTATCAGCTTCCACTGAGATCTCTGCATATATCTAGTTAAGGTTATTTAAGGTTAATTCATCAATATCCAGCATAGGAGATTTATATGCGGCACGGCAGGGCCAAATATTGATCGGGTTACAACACGTCCCATATTATCCGCTGGGCAATGCTGTCTTGATTGATTCTAAGGACTGAGATCAGTAAGTCTGCTCTCACATTCCCAAACATCCTCCTTTCGGTCTGGAGAAGGGGAAATATTTTATTCGAACATGGCACTGATCACAGACGGCTGTGATGTTCTGTCCGTTTGGAGATTTTGGTGTTATCGTGGACAGACAGAGGAGCCACTTCTGTCAATGTTTGAGTTTGACAAAGTGTCTTGCAGACGAGACTCGCTCCTGATTTATAATTCTGTGTCACTAGGGTTTTGTAGAGGATAATGCAGTCCTAATATTAAACAGGTCCTGTGTTTAAAAAAAAATACGCTTAGAATGAATTAATCGATCTTATGAGCACAGCAATAATTGGTTTTTCTTGAAAGTGTCAGGTTGCGCTTCATGAAAGTGTCAAGCTTGTTTCAGATGTTTCTCTTAAATTTAATCAAATTACAAAGG
This sequence comes from Onychostoma macrolepis, assembly GCF_012432095.1. NCBI lineage: Eukaryota > Metazoa > Chordata > Actinopteri > Cypriniformes > Cyprinidae > Onychostoma > Onychostoma macrolepis. Next base: position 14,834,545 of record NC_081155.1, read on the forward strand.
ATAGTATGATAGTAAAAATATGGATATGTTCATATTGAAATGTGTGGCTTTTAATTGTAGACTTAAGCATTTTTGAATGAAAAATGTTTGAGTTCTTATTGTTATCTCTAACTTTTGAATGCAAACTTCAGAGCACAGTTGGAGACAAAAAAAAATCATAAATATTAACTGACTATATATAATCTTATATTATTTAAGCTTAACAAATCTCATTAATATGTAGTTTAAGTTGAAGTATACTAAAACTCAGACTAAATAAGTAACTCAATAAAAACTAGATATTTTAAAAACAACATTAAAAAATAAGTTAAAATAAAAACTGTATAATTGAAATAAATACAAAAAATATAACAATACAATTTAATTCCAAATATTAACAAAACTATAGTAGTATACTGTGTGTGACAAATAAATAAACAAATAAATAAAATACATAAATAAATATAGCTAACAATGAGTCATTATTGCGATCTCTTTTAAAACACTTGAGATTGTTTTTGTTGTTTTTTTCTAAAAAAGTTTAATGTTAGTTAGTTTAATTTCATTACTCGTAAGAGAAAGCAATTCAGATTTTAGAGAGATAATGCATGTGATTTTTATTTTCTGTCTATTTTTTCATATTATTATGACTTTTTATTTTATGTCCTTATTTTGTGTCTTCTATTTTGAAGTTTAGTTGTTGTTGTTGTTTTCTTTTTTTCCTGGCTTGATTGTTTTTAGGTATATCTTATTGTGTTATTGTTTATGTAGCCTGTTTCTTTTTGATGAGTCTTCATATTTTGTATTTGTTTGGTTCGTATTTTGGTTCATTTGTTTTGTTTTATCAAGTTAAGGCCAAGTTTTTTAGTGTCTGTTATTTTTTTCCTGAATCTATGTTTTGTTTTTATTTTTTCTCATTAATTAAACCACTTGCACTTAACTTTTTTTTAAATGTTGTTTTGCATAATGCAAACTAAAATGGAATACTACATTCCAGATTCACGTTTCCTTCATAATGCCGATCAATAAAAGAGAGAAGGCATCAAGTTGGCTGTCCAGTTTCATTTGATCAGCCAAAAGATATTAATATTGACTGCTCACATGCAGCACTATAGATGCAGTACTATTGTCAGCATATAATTCAGTAACCATAAGCAAACATCTAATTTTCATCCCATCAAGTAAACGTAACACAACCAATAATCCTTCCATTTTACAGCACTGGTGTCTTCCGTAATGAAATCAGCTTATTTTCTTCCTGTAGCCAAAGCTTGTATTGAGACGTCTATGCATGTCTATCAATATGTCCATCTCTGTACAAGAGTAAAATGGTTGCATGTCCCGAGGGCTTGGTTTCAACATCTCATTATGAGAAAGTTGAGATGGGGTTGAGACCTGCTCTGATTGCACTTCTCCTGTAAATTTAACGGTGCATGTCTTCGTCTGGCCTTCGAAAACCCGTCTCCAAGGAGTACACGCTCTCCAGTCCTATTATGAGCAGTCGTACTGTACCTACAGCATTCTGTACATACTGATTTCTATCACTCACATTTCACACCAGATTGCATTTGTAAATTGCAGTCTAGATAACATGTGGGGTCCTCTTTGGTGGAAATTGTCAATTCCAGAATAGATGAGGAACATAGAAGGTCATCATCTTTACTGTGGGTGTCTGAAGAGGCTCGCAAAGCCATCGAAACCCAGACCTTAATCATTCCTAATCAGACAGAAGTGCTGAGAACAGGCTTTGATTGGGAAGCATGAAGCACAAAGGGTGTTTTGAAAGAATAAAGCACATGATATGTGTGGTTGTGCTCACTGGACAACCTCAGAAATGTCTGATGCAACTCGATAGAAGTAGAAGAAGCCATCTTCCTGAAAGCAAACTAAGTATAGCGCAGTTGACTGTCAGGATTTAAGGCCACTAGTGTGATCCAGGTCCAGGATTTTGAGATATTTTGTGTTAACTTAGTGGAAATTGCAGATATATATATATATATATATATATATATATATATATATATATATATATATATTTTTTTTTTACTTTTGCAAGTATGTCAGTATTTGTTTGTACAGCCTACTGCTGTCATGAACATCTCAGCATAGCTTTATTCTAGAAGAAAAGGGAAAAAGTTACAAGACATTTCAAATGCTGAAATCATAAAAACGGTGTCAGTTATAGTTCTGAAATAAAGTATAGCAACACACTGTTGCATTCTGTTTCTATAAAATGAGAACATTACAGTGTCAAATGAAGTAAAAGAAAAAGTAATTTACTTCATTTGGCACTGTTCGCTTTATCTGAGAGATATCATTTTTCATATTAATGCACATTTTAATAATGTATGTGGGTCAAAGATGAAAAAAAGGGTTTTTATGCAATCAAAACAAAACAAAAAGTTGTGATGCTTAACAATAAAACAACTTGGATGATAAAAATACAACTTTTCTCTGTATGTTTAAATGTATCCTGTTTATTTATTTCATTCATTTATTTATCTATGTATTTAATTTTTTTTTGTGAACAAAAGTAATGACTATTGAAATTTAAATAATGAAATTGCTATTCAGTGTAACAATAGTTTATATGCCAAAAAAAATCTTGTCAGGCACAAGAATCATTAGATGACATAAAAAAAAATAAATTAAAAAAATAATAATAATTAAAAAAAATAAGGATGAAAGTGTGGCACCCAAAAACTAATTAATAGCAATTATACTCTCTCTCTCTCTCTCTCTCTCTCTCTCTCTTTGGATTTTCATTTTAATTTTTTCACTTATTAAACAACTTACACTTAGGTGGAAATATGTTACATGATTAATTTTGTATTTTATTTTACTTATTTATTTATTTTGTGAGCAATAAATGACTATTGAAATTGCAATTTTGAAATAGCAATTCAGTATATCAGTAGTTTACAAGTATATCAGTATATCAATTTAATAGCTCTATATAAGGATGACAGTGTGGCACCCCAAAAAACTAATGAATTGTAATTATAAACCTTTACCAATCTATCCTTCAAACCACTAGGTTGTACCCATTTAACAGCAATTTAAAATGTTGTATGATCATGTTTCCTTTGACATATTTTAATAAGTACAGGTCATAATAAGTAAGTTGCTTTATTTTTACATAAAAATATCTCTATGAAAGATTATTTCACCCATATTTTGACAGGTAGTTTTTATGTATATGAAATCACTTTTGTAAATGTAATTTTGACGCATGTATTTAATTTGGCAAATCAAGTTTTCATGTACTTGCAACTTAGATTTACACCTTTACAAATCCTTTTATTATTATTTTATTAATATTTGTTTTAGCATTATTTTACCTTAATATTCCAGATCCTTCTTAGCACTTAGGTTCCGTGCAGTGAAACTGAGAATGTGAAAAGAGTAAGTCCTTGAAATACTTTCATCAGTATTTTTCAGACGTCTGGGAAATGTTTTATTGACAACTTGTCAGCTGGAATTTACAGTCATTACAGCTCAGTTGGACTTTTAATGTTTTAATGAATAATTATTATTAATGAAATCCAAAATGATTCTGATGTTGATGCTTCATCATTCCAAACAAATTTTGTCCTTTATAACAGTTGCATCTCTTAAACTAAGAGCACATCAGCTTTGCATGTTTTAAGTCAGTGAAAAAACATCAAATTGCTCCCCAACCGCTGCTCTGGCATATTTTCTCCTTGTTTTCCTCTGTATTGTTTGTTGACGATGCACGGAGTGTGTATGAGAATTAATTTTGGAATCGCAGCCTCAGTCGGGGAGGAAAATGAAATGATCTTGTAACCGATGCACCTTGTGCGTGATTAGTTATATAAAGTTTGCCCCAACACGATGCAAAACAACAAACTATGAGTCTTTAAATGTGCTGCGAGCTTGTGCAGTTGATCTTGTTTATTCGGCTTGTTAGTAACAACATTTGCAGTCGCACAGCCTAAAAATGGTGCACTTTATTTAAGTAGGGCAGCCTTGCACACGTCAGAAGTTTAGCTTCGGTAGCAGATAGTGTGGAAGTATCTTTACGTAAGTGGCAGCGTGTCTGGCATTATCGGCCAAGAGACAGAGAATGGCCATGCAGTCCATTTCAAGAATTGTGTCAAGCGTTATCTCGCCCTTATGGCAACTTGCTAAACAATGATTTATCACTCGAATAAGCACAGTTTTCCCACACATCATTCATTTTAGCCCCCCGCCTGTCAAATACAGGGGTCTTCACATGCACTTTACACATGCTGTGATGCACACACACACACAAACACACACACAAACACGTACAGACACTTCTGTCTGCTTTTTTTAAATTATTCTCGCTCATGCAAACTCATGCACAGTGAGAAACAATAAATTTTTTGCATTGCCATATGAGATCGTGGAATGATTATCCTCATCTTCGGTCCCTGCTGTGAAAATATGCACTGATAGCAGCTTATCAAGCTATCTACATTTAAATCAATCAAACCACAGGAGCTGTTTTAAACTCTACTGATTTAAATATTACTTTTGATTATGAGTGATCGTATTTAATCAAGAAATCACATTTGAATTTAAATACATACAGTGCACTGGAAATAATTTGGTGTAGGAAGAATTTTCACTTAAAAATCAAGTAAAATTTGCAATTAATTACAAAGTAACACATTGAATTAAACTCAAAAATTTTAAGTAGAATGACTGAAATAGTCTTTCGCAGTAAAGTGGTGTACTAAACTGAAAATCATGAAAAGCTGCTTTTTATTTATTAATTTTTGGTTTGTAATCCTAGAAATGTATAGAGAATTTTACAGTAAAATGGTGTCCTAAAATTAAAATTACTGACAATCTGCTTTTTGGTTTGTAATCCTGGACATATATGCACTGTAAAAGTGATAAGTTGATTTAACTTAAAAAAATTGAGGAAACCCGTTGCCTTAAAATTATTAAGTAAATTATAATAAAATATGTGAATTGTCAAGTTCACTTAACTTTTTTTAAATTTTTTTTATTATTTAACGGGTTTCCTCAATTTATTTTTAGTTACGTCAACTTATCACTTGTTACAGTTTGGAAAATTGTATAGTAAAGTGGTCTCATAAAATGAAAATGGCTGAAAATCTTTTTTTCTTCTTCTTCTTTTTATCTTTCTTTTATAATCCTGGAAATAAATAGAAAATATTAGCATTTAACATTTAAAATGAAAATCTCAAAAAATTGGTTATTTGTTTGTAATCCTGGAAATATATAGAAATGTTGAGCATTTAAACTTTAAAATGGAAATCACTGAAAATCTGATTTTTGGTTTATAATTCTGGAAATATTTTACAGTAAAGTTGTCTCCTAAAATGAAAATCTCTGAAAAGCTGCATTTTGTTTTGTAATTCTGTAAATATATAAAAAAAATTCACAGCAAAGTGGTGTCCTGAACTGAAAATCGATGAAAAACGACATTTTGGTTTGTAATCCTGGAAATATGTGGATATTTTTCTTTCTTTCTTTTATAATCTTCAAAATATTTAGAAAATGTAAGCATTTAAAATTTAAAATGAAAATCTCTAAAAAATTGCTTATTTGTTTGAAATCCTGAAAATATTTTACAGTAAAGTGGTCTCCTAAAATGAAAATCACTGAAAAACGACATTTTGGTTTGTAATTCTAGAAATTTGTGGATATGTGTATAGTAAAGTGGTCTCTTAAAATGAAAATCACTAAAAGTAATATTTTTGGTTTATGATTCTGGAAATATATACACTGTAAAAAGTGATAAGTTGACTTGAAAAAATGAGGAAACCAGTTGCCTTAAAATTTTTAAGTAAATTATAATTAAAAAAATAAGCTAAATGAATTGTCAAGTTCTCTTAACATTTAAAAAAAAAAAAAAAGATTATTTACTTAATAATTTTAAGGCAATGGGTTTCCTAATTTTTTTTTTTTTTAAGTTAAGTCAACTAATCACTTTTTACAGTGTAGAAAATTGTAACATTTAAAATTCAAAATGAAAATCACTAAAAAAATCATCTTTTTGGTTTATAATCCTGGAAATATATAGAAAATTTTAACATTTAAAGTTCAAAATGAAAATCACTAAAAATGTGTTTTTTATTCGTAATTGTGGAAATATATATAATTTTTTGCATTTAAAATTAAAATCACGGAAAATCTGAATTTTGGGGTTTAGTTCTGGAAATAAATAGAAAATGTTAACATTTAAAATTGAAAATAAAAACCTGCTTTTTGGCTTGTAATCTTGGAAATATATAGAAAACATAACATTAACATTCAAAAATGAAAATCATCAAAAATCTTTTTGGTTTGCAATCCTGAAATGTTCTACATATTTTCGAGGATTGCAAACCAAAAAGCAGATTTTTAGAGATTTTTCAGCTTTTAAAACAGAAACATTTTGAGGTTAGGTTGGATCTCTTGAAGATGCACTTTTTGTCATTACTGAATTACAATACAATTGACCTTCTGAATGTTTTTATTGTTCATACTTCACAAAAACTATTCTAATATGAGAGATGCTGAAGTAGATTTTTGAAACAAGAAAAAACACTGCTAGAGAAACAAGGAAGAGGACAAGTGGAAACACTAGTGGTTTTCTGGACTTTCTCAAGACGCATCTGCCTGTGTCAAGAGTCTCTCTCTCTCTCTCTTGTCAATCTGTGTAAAGAGTGTCGGCATGTTCCAGCATGTCATCCGTGAGAAGAGGTAGTGCTTTGCGCTCCAAATTGCTCATCAAGGCCCTTGTTTAAAACTATTCTCATGTCTGAGTGGGATATTGATTTATGCATAGCGTCCTGCATCAGAACGCAGGGTGAAGTGCAAAGGGAAAATCAGCATGCCGCCATGACTCAAGAGAATCCGACTGCACTTTTGGGAATGAACATTTTATGCTCACGATTAGGATTTATCTTCGGGAACCAGTCCCGGATTCTGCATAATGTTCCCCATAATGTCACTAAAATTGTGCCATTTGTTATTTAATGATGGAGCTGCACTTAAAGCAACATGTAGGGTGTTTGTTAAAAAGGTATTATGGGAAAAAGTTCTCTGCTCTGGTTTTTCTGGAAGACAAAATGGGAATGTAACAAGGTAATAATGCTCTTGGGAAACAAGTCGCGACGGTAAAGTAATGCTGATGTACTATTCATATTCAACTTTTTTTCAGGAAATTAGGACTTGTTTAGAGTTTAATAGAAGAAGAAAAAAAGACTATTGTTAAGACTGGGAGATTTTAAATGACATTTTAGTCAAACAATAGAAAGGCAAAAAGGCAGTTGAAAAAACATAAAACATGCTATTATTAGGGGAGGAAAACTGAGTGCTAGACTGAGACTCAAATACACTGGGGAAAACATAAAATTATACAAATATATAAATAGAAGCATTTTTTTTTCTAGCTTCATTAGAAGTATCTTGACATCCTTAAAATAAGATAAATTTGAGAAGATATCTTGACTTATTTTCAGAGAATATATCTACATTTATTTTTCTTGACTTAACCAATTAAGTCAATTAAGTGATGATTATTCTTTAAACAAGAAAAAAAAAAAGAAAGAAAATAAATCATAGGATTTACTGAAAAAAATAAAAAAAATAAATGATACTAAATACAGATTTCTTTAGTCATTAAATATGGAGCAGCACTGACATCTCTCTTTGGCATCCCAAGGTGCCAGCCCTGGAAAAAGGCATTCAGATTTCGCTAGACGTAATTAATCTGGTATGATGGCACGCTTCATAATTTATCACAACTTGTGAGTCACACTGCAATACACAAAGGCATTAGCTAATGATTTGGCCAGCCTGTGTTTTCATCTTGGGTTGTGGTTTTGGGCTGAGGGCCGGGTTTCAGAGCGGGTATGTTGATTTTAGTTCAGGTCATGAGGGGCTTCAGGTTTAAAATGAGAGATCCAATTAGTGCAGCTCTTTGATTGTTTATATGCACAACACTATTCAGATTAATGAATGTTTGGTTATGTGTGTGTCTTGTAAATGTGCTAATTGGATTAAGCAATTTTTCTGCTTTCTAAATAGTTGGGGTGGCACTAACCCTAATTTAGTCTGATTACACTTTTTTTGTTGTTGTTTTTTTGTTTGTTTTTTTGGATGAATCACTTGAATAAATCAGACCTGGGAAATATGAAAAGACAATAAATTACCCCCAAAACAAGTGTAGAAACAAACTTCACAGCGAGTAACACATTGAATTTGAAGGTGCAATTTTGAAGTAAAAACAAAAATAAAATAAACAGATACTTCTCTCTCTCTCTCTCTCTCTCTCTCTCTATATATATATATATATATATATATATTATTTTTTTTGTTTTCTGTCAGTAAATAAATACATAAATAATAATAATAAATAAATACATAAATAAATAAATAAAAGAGTCCACGGTTGTCTTGTTATTGTAACATTGGATTGTTTACATTTTACCTTGTTGATGTTAATGTTGTCATTTGCATATGCTGTCATCTGTTTACTATATGCAAATGAAGACAGACTCGCTGTCTGACAATCTGACAGCTGTCTGCTTTTAAAACTCTAATACAGATGACACTCTGCAATACAGAACATGGAAAAAAGTGAACATTAAAAACTGGGAAAGCAACAAGCATGTAGCAGGAGCTTAATTTAGCATGAAAGACGGATTCTCTCCACTAATGATATGTTCACAGTTTTTATGTTGAGCAACTCAATGCTTGTTCCCTTTCTGAATGTACGTAACGAAGCAACCCTGTGTTTTATCTGTTCTCAGCTTGTGTCTTTGAATTAGCCGAAGACTGTAAGTTTAAGATGCTGTCACCCTAAAGTGAAATGGAGCACACTTGACAAGTTGTGTGGGAAGATTAAGTCTTTTCCCTATACAGCTTTTGAGACTGAATTTTGGAGAGGGAGAAAAAAAAAATTAGAATTTTGGTTCTAAGTACTTATATAGAGAAAACAGAAAATATACCCAAGGGCTAAAAACACAGCAGATATAACTATATATATATGTAACTGTTATGCCGCAAGCATTTTATAACAACTTGCAAAACTTTTACAGTGAATTTATAGGTCAGGCCACCAAGGGAATTACATATACGCTGATTCTAAACCACACTTAAAATGTACAATCTACCGTTCAAAAGTTTAAAGGCTGTGTTTATTTTTAACTGTCATGTTGTGTTCTGGTCATTTTGACCCAGAGAGGATTTTCTTTTCACTGAAAAATGCTAAGCATAGGAGTTATGTTATATAGTTGTGTTATCGCATTGGACTAAAACTTACTGACTTTGTTCACACAACAACAACAAAAAAAAAAATTATATATATTTTATGTACTATGTATGTATATTAATTTTATTTGACATCTGTAGTGTTTCCAGTCAAACAAGACTACAAAAATAGTTTATAAATTTATAATTTCACAAAATGCTATATCATCACCAACCATTGGATTCAATCTGTTTATCAACTTGTTTTGTTTTAATTAGCACAGGTCTTGTATTTCTATCTGGAATTTAATGATTTTAATGATGTTTAACGAGGTGCATGAACTCAGATCAATGAGGCCTGATGAAGTTGATAAAATGATTGAATTCAAGATTTGGCTTAAAAAAATAATAATAATAATAATTATATATATAAAATATATCAAAGAAAAAATATTACAGTTTTCACAAAGAATTAAATGTATAGTTTAGTATGATATTTATATTTGTAGCTTGTATAGTGTCATACACTACATCAAATAAAATCAATAACCATAAAATTGTCAAAACAAACAAAAACACAGTCATTCGGTTGATCAATAATCTAATGAAGAAGTGTTATAGGACTCCATCTTGACTTGTTGAAAGCAGGGGCAATGAAATCCATCATGTGTTTCCATCACAAACAGTTCTGCCTATCTTACCCACAATGCTCTGCCTTTGAGCACCTTTAGCCAACGGCTCTTTCCACCACAGTGTTTTAACAAGCGCTGCTGGGGATTGATTCTACCTGCTGCCATCAGACAATACAACAGCTCCTTCTCCTCTTCCCATCCCGCTGTTCCTCCAGGTGATTCCCCAGTCAGGGTAACAACATTACACACAAACAGCTCTTTCTCACTCACTTGCTCAGTAGAAACACCTGCTAATGCATTCAGATATGTACATTATACTTCAGCTTTAGCTCTTACTCTGTTGGTTTACACTGTATATGTGTGTTTTGTGCCTTGGAATCAGTAAAATACCTCTATCAGTCTGTTTGTTTTGCTATCTGGGTTCAGTATTCTCTGTGCGTTCACTTAGTGACCTCCAGATCCACAGGAGATGGTGAGTGCTGTTTATTTGTGCCTCTGTGTGAGGGAGTTTTGTTGTGGGACTTTAGTCCTTGGTTTTTTAAGCCAAGGACAAGTGCCAGAAAGTGAGAGAAAGAGCTGCAAGCTGGCAGCTGTGAGCAAAGCAAATAATATACTCAGAGACCTGCTACAGCATCAATCTTAATCTTCTCTCGTGCCATTCCAAAACTGTACAACTTTATTCCTTCTGTGAGATTCAAGACATTGGACCCCGTTGACTTTCATGATAAGGGCAACAAAAACATTAAGACATTTTTCAGATTACCTTTTTCAGACTACTTCCTGTACCTAATTTTGCACAATGATTACAACATTTGTCTATAAAGGTTTTTATTTAATGACAAATTAGCCTTATTAAACAAACTTTTTATATATTTATTTATTTTTTATTTCTAAGCTTCTTCTGGGGCTTGAAATGGATGAATTTTGGTCAATACTGCTAATTGAACAATATTTTGCTGAATGTGTTTTTGTGCTGGCACCTTGGCTGTTTTAGGACTGTCATGGATAAATAAAGATGACAATAAAACCGCCAGTAGGTGGCAGCAAGTCACTGTTTTAATAAATGATTTATTAAATCATTCAAATCAAACTATTCGTTCAAAACGGCTGATTCAATTAGAAACAAAACAAGTGAATGGATTGTTGAATCACTGGTTCACTTGATTCGTTCAAAAACAGATTCATTTAAAGAATGAAACACCACCGTGTTGCTTTACACTGTTGAATAAAATTAGTAGCATATTTATGCTCGCACAAATGTGCTGATATTCAGAAAAGCACATGGCTTGTGCAATGAATATAAAAACATAAAAACTCATACATGAGTATTTTTTTTTTTTTTCAGTGCTTGAATTATAAGGGCATTCTAACTACATTTTAATAGGCTTCATCGTGCAGTGAATGCTTTTGGACTCTCAAGATGTGTTTTTGTTTGTTTTTTTCAAAGTCGGTGACATACTTGATAATGTCAGCTCTGCTATCTTCTCTCAGTCCCTCACAGTCAGTCGCACATACAGCACAGTAACATTATATCAGGGGAATGTCTTAAAATTCTAATCAAGGAAAAACCATACCTTCTGTGGTCTTCTTTTTAAAGAACTTCAAAAGTTGCGCATGAACCATTTTGTGTGAAAAATGACGAAAACTTGCTTCTGCTTGTGCGCAGTTTGTTACAGTACCGAGTTCTGATTGGCCAATCTCTGTTATATAGTTTCTGAATTAACATAAGTAGAGAATTTTAACATTTAATTTGCACGATAAGTTTTACATAATACTCAGCATTATTAATCTAAAGGGGATGGTTAGGGGGGACGGTGGTATTACTGAGGGGATGCGTTTTGTCATTTTTTTCCACCAAGGAGATTTGAGCCCTGCCTTCATTTGTGTTTTACAGAGGAAAGAAAGTCATACAGGTTTGGAATGATGTAATGCTGAGTAACTGATGACAGATTTGTCATTTTTAGATGAACTGTCCCTTTAAGACAAAAGTGCCAGTGACTGTATTGTGACTTGCAGGCTCGACTGTCGTAAATCCACCATTGCTCTCTGGTGCTGAACTCTTTTCTCAAATGCAAGCACAGTGTCCTCAAGCTCCTGGAACAGTGTGATGCAGTTATATTGACATATAATCCATGACCATCTGGCTCCACACCTCTGGGCCTACAGTTGCTCTTTCTCAGGGTTTCCCTTCATGCCCTCTGAACCAAGTTCATCTCAGTTTTTCCACAACACTTCTCCTGGACCATTTCCCCTCAGATTCCTTTTTATATACGTTTTTACATGAGACATGTCACCACAAATCAAACACTTTTTACAAATGTCTTCTTTTTACTACAAGATCATCAGTCTTGCATACCAGTGTTGTTAGTCTTAAATTAATTTTGGCAGTTGAAATAAAATATACATATTAGATAAAAAAAAAAAAAAAAACAATTGTTGCCTTTGCAAATGAGTTGAATTAAAATGACTAAAACTGAAATAAATATAAATAATAGTAAAATTACAAAAGCACAACACAATTACTAAAATGAAACAAGTTAAATATTTAACTTTTAATTTTATTGTTGCCTTTGCAAATGAGTTGAAGTTGAAGTACTAAAATGACTAAAATACTAAAATTAAAACAGAAATAAAATAAATAAAAGATAAATGTAAATATAAAAAAAATAATAAAATGGCAAAAGCACGTAACAAATTTATTAAAACCTAAACTAAAATTAAAATGAGCATTGGTAATGATGTAATTATATAATAATAATAATTAAAAATATTGATGAATACTATATTAAACATAAATAATACTAAATACTAGAAATACACTGTCACATGCTGTTGTTTATTTATTTATGTTGGTTATTAATGTTATTTTATTTAGCATTGTATTAATTTATTTTAATAATAATAACTGTTATTGTTGTTAGTAGTAGTAGCAGTAGTAGTAATATTGTCATTATTATTATTATTGTTGTTATTATAAACAACAAATATATGATTAATATAGGCACACGTTTTCACATGTAAAGCAAACATCATCAGTTGATTTATTAAACTTGGCATCCATAGTGTAATAGATGCAACAGATTTTAAATGTCATTTTAATTTAAATGATATTTGTCTAATAGTCTAATATGATACATTAATCAGATGTTAACACGCAAACTGAATACTTTTCAGATGATACGCTCCTTCTCAGACATCTTGGCAACATATGTTTGGTATCTTTGAATAGTATCAACTGCCTTTAACAAAGTAATATAAAACTCACCCAGAAATCCATCAGAATATTATGTGTGAGTCTAATTGACTGGCACTGAGATGCATTACTAGGTTTAATTGGCAAGCTGTATAATACGACATATGCACACTGTGGTAGGAGTTCATCTGACAGGAGCTGGCAACAGCAAGGCCACCTACAACATTCCCCATATGTAGGAGACAGAAGGGCCCACCGTCCTTCAGCTAATGTTTACCGCTCTGCTGTAAAAGACGCCGTCCAGGGATGAGAAATTGACCTCACACACAGATTTACACAACATAAAGGCAGTCAATATGCCACTGGAAATTATGTCATACGCATGTGAAATCTGCAAGAAATGGGGAAATGTTATTGCCTATTTTGAAGTCACTCACAGAAAGCACATAGTTTGCGGTTAAAATGAGTCTAAAATACAAAATAATGGGCCTAATTAGGGATAGTAAAGATCCAATTACAAAAGCACAAACACGGAATACATAGAACATAGAAATAATTGTGTGATATAGCTAACTGTGTGTTATAAATAACTGTGAATAGAGCATATTCAATTTGTGAAATTAATTTAAAGCATACAATTGCAAAACATTAAATATATATATATATATATATATATATATATTTTTTTTTTTTCTCAGGAACTGTATGGGCTATAATCTAAATTCCCTGAATCTTTGAATGTCATAGCATGTGCTTAGACCCTGATGATTGCTGGTTGTGGTTTATTTTATCTCTCTCAAGCTTAAGGACACCAAAATGTGTGGAGACCCTTCATTTGTCTATTTGCCTTTAGTGCACACTTCAGCAGCAACTATGCTATAATTTGCATGCATTTGAACCAAATAATCAGAAACAAACAGTTGAAGGATGATGCATCTAAAAGTAAACAACCTACGCCCACAGATTTGTGAGAGAGTAAAGTTCAAATCTGCATATTTCTTTAACAATAAAAACCATAAAAATCATAACAGTTGGTAGAAAGACAACTTAGAGGTGCTGTAAGTGAAACTTTGTATGGAATATCATGTATAAAATGTCCATACTACCTGACAGATGTCGCTGAAATAGTCTTGAGAGTCACACCTGTCTCTGTGACAGCCAAAGCTCTGGAAATGGTGAGGAAAAAAGTCAAGATGTTGTAGTTACAGCATCCACCAGCAGGGGTTCACTAGTCCAGCCAAACGCCGACCCTAGATTTGTGTTGCGTCCCAGTTCTCCTACTTAGTAGAAGTAGATACTTTTGAGTGTGTAGAAGAGAAAGCTAGCTTTGGGAAATACTAACACATCATAAAAATGTGATTTGTTACATCTACCATGTTTGTAGTTTTGTTTATTCATGCTTGTGGTTCTGAACTGAAGCACAATGGGTTTTTGGCAAAGTAAGCCATTTAAGATCCTCAATATAAGACCATCCAGGGACTTCTCGCATACTGTTTTTAACATACTATGCTTTGGGAGACACTTAGTCTAATCTCGCAGACTATTTAGGATGAATATTATGCACACTGGGACGCAGGGTTTAGTTTCCTGATGTGTGTTTGTAAGCTGGGGATTTGAAGACATGGTTAGACGGATATTTTTACAAGTGTGTTTTTGTTTTTACCTCACAAAATGCTTAAAAGGATAGTTCACCCAAAAATGACTGTCATTAATTACTCACCCTCATGTTGTTCCAAACCCGTGAGACCTTCGTTCATCTTCGGAACACAAATTAAGATGTTTCCGATGAAATCCGAGAGCTCTCTGACCCTCCCATAGACAGCAAGTGTCATACCACGATCAAGGTCCAGAAATGTAGTTAGGACATCGTTAAAATGCATTCGCGTGCTTTGATCTGAGTGTAAACAACGTGTTTACGTTCAGATCAAAGCACGCACATGTGTCGTGATGCTCTCCAAAATGGCGCCAGGGTGACGCGGAGGAGACAAATTGTTGAAGAAAGTTGTTGTTATTGTTTTCTTTGTGCACAAAAAGTATTCTCAAAGCTTCGTAAAATTACGGTTGAACCACTGATGCCACATGGACCATTTTAACAATGTCCTTACTACGTTTCTGTGCCTTGTAGGACCCTTGCTGTCTATGGAAGGGTCAGAGAGCCCTTGGATTTCATCAAAAATATCTTAATTTGTGTTCCAAAGATGAACAAAGGTCTTACGGGTTTTGAATGACATGAGGGTGATTAATTAATGACAGAATTTTCATTTTTGGGTGAACTATCCCTTTAATTAAAGATATGTTACATGGGGAAAACATCTGAGATGTTGTGAACCTCATGTCTTTTTATTTTCTTGTGTCTTTTCATTGGTCAAATCTACTGAGACACTTAGAGCACTTGATATACAGCATTAGTTATTGTACACGTCTTGTGTGTCCTGTGTCCTGTGTGAACTGGACATGGGCCGCTGAGAGTCGGTCCAACAGGTCAATTCACACAGGACTACTTTCACCTGTGAGTATGTCTTTAGGGCATTTTATAGTAGGCAAAAGACAGTGTAATTCTTCCCTGAAAAAATCACTGACATGACCAATTCGGACAGGATTAAAATCACAGAGGAGCTGTAGTTATTACATTACCCCGCCTCCTCATGTAAAACTAATCCCGTCCGAATAGGGCTGTAGATGTAATTGTTTCTACATTAGTTAATAGGCTTTCTTCCCTCCAAACATTCCTCAGTTATGGCCAAACGATGTGCCTGTTACAAATTGGGTGTATAGAGACAGTACCTTGAGTTTTGTGGAGGAAAATAAACTAGAACAAATTCGACTTGGACAATTTAGTCCTGGCAATGCTAAGCTATGGGGGCATGTCACTATTTGTTAAGATGGGGAATTTTATGTGGACGGCCTTATAGGTTTTACACCTCTCTCCCACATGTGAAATTGTTGCCGAATTGCTCTCGCTGTTCAAGGCTGGGATAATTTCGTTTGACAACACCTGTTCTAGTGCAACGTATTATTTTTCAGTGGGAATGCTCTTCTCCCCTCTAATACAAGAGAATGGCCCAATACCATCCATCCAAAACGCTACCCACAAACCCTTTAGAGCAGGGATCCTTAAATCTGGCCCACGAGATCCACTTTCCTGCAGAGTTTAGCTCTAACCCTAATCAAACACACCTGAGCATGCTAATCAGTGTCTTCAAGATCATTAGAAAATCACAGGTAGGTGAGTTTGATCAGGGTTGGAGCTAAACTATGCAGCAGATTGGCCCTCCAGGGAAAGATTGGTTTTTGTTTCACTGCTTCACAAAAACAAAAACAAACATGCTTTATACCAAATGCAGTGTTTTATTTGACTAAAATGGATCCTCTGCAGTGAATGGGTGCCTTCAGAATGAGAGTCCAAACAGCTGATAAAAACATCACAATAATCCACAAACGATCCAAACGACTCCAGTCCATCATTTAATGTCTTGTGAAATGCAAAGCTGCATGTTTGTAAGAAACAAATCAATCAATAAAGTGTTTCAACACTAAACCTTTACTTCTGGCCAAAATATGAGTCCATAATCCATAATGTTTGCTTCAGTGAAAAAGTCCAGCCCTTGTTGCTATCTCACATCAAAATCAATCAACATGTTTGTTTAGAACTGTTATCTGTGGAGCTTGGTCTGTGCATATTTCTCTCCTGATTCAGACGAGAAAGCAATATTATGGATGGAGGACTCACATTTTAGATCAATGCAATGGTTTAAAGTTAAAAACATCTTGATTCATTTGTTCATTAACAACATGGCTTTTAATTTCACAAGACATTAATTGATGGACAGGAGTTTTGTGGATTACTTGTATATTATTGTAATGTCCCTCTTTACACCATATAGGCATGTGAGAAAAAATAAATAAATAAATGAAATGAAATAAAATGCTTTAATAGGGACTTCTAGGGACCCTACAGCATTCAATTCTTCATTTATTGTTGATTTATACATTGATTTAACAAATAAATAAAAGACAGATGCTCAATTTGGATGGTGATTTATGCCCTTCCAACAAATGTAAACCTTTCAAAGTCACACTTCAGTATTATTCCAACTAATCATGTGCCAGTGTTGTTTCCTCTATAAATATATTCATGCATATAATTCAGCGTACATAACTAGAATTTAAGAAAAGACTTGATTTAATAAGGTGCTCAGAACAGCACTGTAGTGAAGTGTCTAATAAGCCTAATCAGAATGCAGAGAGAATCAAGCCAAAGCCTTTTTAAATGAAGGAAGCTTAATCAAAATAAGGGTCTCGACATATAAACAGCTTATACTCATTACTCACAGAAACATGCATCAGCAATATTAAAGTCTTTTTTTTTTTTCCAGCTTTAATGGTTGTATTGTATTATATTACGGGTGCAAAATTAACAAGCAGAAATGTAACCATTGTGTTTTAATTTCCTTGCAGAAGTGTTCAAATTGTCTTATTTTACTGAATTATATCTTATGTTAAAATTTGTTAAAATGTACATATGCTTTATATTAGAAAATGCTATATTTTATTTCATTATTCTATTTTTAAATAATATGCATAAAAATATAATAATGATTCTATTCTAGAAGCCGATCAGAAATGCTTCCTATCTGTCAATCATTTTATGCATTTAGAAGTACTGACATCTGATTGGCTAACATTGTCTTTGAAGGGTGGGGTTATGGAAATGAGGCATGTGATTTAAGTCAGCAAAATGGCTAACAACCCTTACAGCACCTGTATAGGCATGCTTTTTTTTTCTGCACATTTTTTTACACAGCGTCACCGATTTTTAGTTGGATTAATCTGCCACTGGGTCACTGGACATATGCCTTTTTCTTTTTGAACTCTCCATTTTAAAATTGTTTGATATAATTGTCCAAGCAAGATTTTTTTTAAGTTTTCCAGCAGACTGAAGCAGGTTCTCTTGCAGTGTTTTCCTGTGTATTGCACCATCCCTTGTTCCTTTTCTTCCTTTTAACGACATGCATACTCCATGTTGTCGAGAAAAGCACACTTCATGATGTTATCGCCAGGATACTTCACTGAAGAAATTGAGTTCTTTGCACCACACATATCACTATTTTATATATATATATATATATATATATATATATATATATATATATATATATATATATATATATATATATATATTATTTTTTTTTATATATATTTTATTTATTTATTTTTATTTACTTGTTCCCATGCACCTAACCATAAAAACATTTCTATATTAAACCGGGTCATTATTAAAGCCTGTTCCCAAAAAGTAATTTTGGAGCAATAATAATAATAATAATTGTTATTATTTTTATTTATTTATTTATTTTGCTTGCATTTTTGGAAAGTTTTTTTAACCAACTCAAAGTCATTTTAGTGTATGTATGAAACTGAAACTGGAATTAAACTTTTAATTTAGACAAAACTAAAAAAGCATTTTATTTAATGATAAATTAATTTATTACTTTTATTTAATAATGAAAAAAAATAAATAAAATGAATCGCACACATCCTCAAATTTCGGTGCATTGCTAATGCATACATTTTTAAGTGTGACTTAAGTGTCCAGGGCATTAAATGCCATTTTGTTCAGACGTCTTTTTTGTCTGCCTTCATATTACGCAGATCTGATCGTGTTGTTGAGCAGTGCTGTGGTGCTTTGCTCTACGTTACTGAACTGTATGTAAATGTCAGGGCAGCTTTCAGATGCTACAAGAGATCTCAGCAGTTCAGGATGCTCCCCATATTGCTGAACGAATTGACTATAGCCTTAAAGGTGTTGTTTGGTGGACTAAAGCCTGTTTTACATGAAGACCTGCATTATTCTTTGAGCTGAAGAGGGATTTCATCATTCCTTTTCTTTCCCAGAGTACTCTTCTGTTTGAATGGTACTTCACACTTTTATCTTTTAGCGGTTTCTGTGTTTTTTTTTTTTTCAAATGCAGAAGGCCTTTTTGAAATGGGATAGAATCTCTGTACCAGTTTTATTAACGCTGGATTCAAGCCTGCGTGTTAGTAGACTAAAGACTTTGATGAGTGTAGCTGTGAGGAACAGATTGAAAGTTTAATGATATGGTCATTTTTGGCTGCCCTTTGAAGCTATATTACATAAAAATAGGCTTGAATTTGAAGAATTCACGAAACAATATATAACAGTTCATTGTTTTCATCCCAAAATGATTTGAGCGACTGTTTAAACTAATGCATTTTTGTGTTTTAACA
Organism: Onychostoma macrolepis; assembly: GCF_012432095.1. Classification (NCBI taxonomy): domain Eukaryota; kingdom Metazoa; phylum Chordata; class Actinopteri; order Cypriniformes; family Cyprinidae; genus Onychostoma; species Onychostoma macrolepis. Next base: position 14,853,796 of record NC_081155.1, read on the forward strand.
CCTAAATGTTAACATTTGACTCTAGCAAATGATTGAGGAGCTTTCAGAGGGTTAATATATATTTTCCCCACACTTGCTATTATAACTTCTGAGAGAATCAATGAACTCATCCCCCATAATGATCAGCTTCAAAAGGCTTTGAGTTCATATAGGTATGAATTCTTTCTTGGAGCATAAATAGATTGTAAGTTTATGAGACTTTTTTTTTTTTTTTTTCGCTCTAGGCATGAATTTCCTCTCTCTTTCCCATCTCTGATTTTCCTGGAGGAATTTGACTGACCTAGTTAGCACAGTCTCGTGCACCTTAACAATCTTATAAAGGATATTTACAGCGCTGTAGATAGATTCAGCATGATATGATTAAGTAATGAAGAGATGAATTATTAGGGTGTCAAGGAGGAAGCCTGATGCATCATTTAATGGTGTTTTATGCTGAGATGAAGAGAAGATGTGAGGATTTGTGCATTTTGAGGTTGTTTTAGGCTGATTTATTGAGCAGTTTATGTAATAGGTAATTTTATAATGGTTCTGATTCAGATTTGATGTGGTGTCTTTTTTTTATGCATCAAAAATTATTCCAAAATTAGTTTTTTTGCTGGCAAGGAATCTGTCCAACACAACTCTATGTGTGTATATGAAATGTTTTTGAGAAGTTAACATGATTGTGGCATACTCAATCTAAAATGACTTTAAATAGCATTTTACTATTTTAAAGTCATGCATGCAGCTTTTATGATCTATAATCATATTAACTGCTTCATTTGTCACAACATAGGGCTTAATAACAAATGCAATTAAGGCAACATTATTTTTATTTTTATTTTTTTAATGGTAATGAATGAAGTTGTGACAAATGACATGATCTGAGATATGCTAAAATTATATGCATTCCCCATTGGCAGCTGTTTTCAACATTTTCAGGTTAGGAATCCTCATCCACTGTGCATTTTTGAACTTGATAATGAGCTTTTTAAGTAAATTTATACAGTATGAGACATTCTACCATAAATAATGCATTTAATTTCCACTAAATTGCATTGCACCATCTGAAAGGATATACAGTAAATATGCTTTCAGAAGGTTAACAGGGTTTACAGATTTGCAGTTTAATTTAACAAGCCTTGTGCTCAAGGTTGTGAAAGTACAACATCTTAGGAAGACAAATCAATGCAATCAAAGATATGTCTATGAACTTTTCAGTTGGTAGTTATTTACTAATGAAAAATCATGGTAACAGGATTGACATTTTAGCCCCCCACTGACAATTCAAGATAAACTAAAATGAATAAATCAATTTAATTTTAATTTTTTTTTCTTGTACAGGTGATTCTCATGCTGACCAAACTGTATGACTTCAATCTGGGAAGTGTCACAGAGAGCTCCTTATGGAGGTAAGAATATAGATTCAAGGATTCAGTCTTTATGTGTCCATGCTATAGGGAAATGTATTACAAGCATGTTATGTAATATACCTGTGTGACTGTTTGTTCTCAACTTGTTAAAGCTTTTATTTAAGCAAGTAGATAAAAGAGTTCACTGTTACGATTTATACATTGTGCAAATGATGTGATGCAGTGTCCCTGTGGTAGCTCCACAAACATCAGAGAGAAACAGATAAATAGTGTGCTTTAAAGGTTCTCATATAGTCTCTCTGGAGTTGCATTTGTTTAAGCAGCGTTACAGTACAAACACGTCCAGTGTTGTGACTTTTAAATCAACTCTATATTAATAGTCTGATGAAGCTACATTAGCTGATTAATGGCGTGTCTGTCGCTGATTGTCTTTATACCCTCTCCAGATATCCAGCGCACAGCTCATTGATCTGAGTGGACATAATGTATGTGTATTAGAGCTGCTTGAATGGAGCTGATGTTGGAAATCTTAAAGGGATAGTTAACCCAAAAATGACAAATCTGCCATTATTTTTTTTTATCCTCATGTCGTTCCAAACCTTTATGACTTTTCTGTATTTTGAAGAATTTTTCTTTTGGTTTTGGGTCCCATTGGCTTCCATAGAATGGATTAAAAATACTATGGAAGTTAATGGGACCCCGAAACTGCTGTGTTACTGTGATTATTTCAAAATATTTTCTTTTGTGAAAATTCTGTCATTATTTATCCATATTTGTGCCATTTCAAACCTGTATTAATTTCTATCTTCTGTGGAAGACACACACAAAAATGTATTTTGTAAAATGTTGTTAATCAATGGTTTGAGTCCCATTGACTTCCATAAGGATAAAAATAGTATGGAAGTTAATGAGATTCAAAACTGTACGGTTGCCAACATTCTTCTAAATATCTTCTTTTGTGAAATTTCTGTCATCATTTACTCATCCTAATGTCATTCTAAATCGGTATTAATTTCTTTCTTCAGTGGAACACAAAATATATTTTGAAGAATGTTGGCAAGCAGATGGTTTCAGATCCCACTGGCTTCCATAGTCCATAAGTCAATGGGACCCAAAACAGTTATCAACATTCATCAAAATTTCTTATTTTGTGAAAACTCTGTTATCATTATCATTTATGATAATGAGTACATTTTTCATTTTCATTTTTGGGTGAGCTATTTCTTAACTTCCACTAATCTAAAGCTCTACTACCGTCAAACAAATGGTGAAACTGGCCTCAGATCACCAGATCTGGCAGCTTCTACCAGCAGCAGATTGGATTGGAGATGCTTAGCAGACTGTGTGGCCCTTTAGCGTGGAAAGATGAAGCTTCCATCGGAAGTGCAATGGCCAAACACTCTGTAATATAGCAGGACAGGAAAAGATCCAGCTGGGCTCATAACAAAGATCTCTAGCAAAAAATCTGATATGTTCAGCAATTTCTTACTCTCAGACAATGCTTTGCTGTTGACCCAGCATTTCAGTAATGAAGATAGTGACCCTGCATAAAATATGCTGGTAACCAGAGGGTTATTAATCAAATGGCAGTATGGAGAGTAGTTACCTACCCAATCATTTTAGATGAACGGGAAATGATAATTAGATTTCTAGATGATGTCTGTCCTTTGTGTGAGTCTGTGTGTGAGTGAGTGCTCTGCAGTAATGTCTGCCCTGTGTGTGTGTGTGTGTGTGTGTGTGTGCACGCTCTGCAGTTAATCATGGAAGAGTTCACATTTATCTCATAATGAAAAATGGGTTGTTTTTCCATGCAGACTAAGATTGAAACACATCTGTGTCAAAACAATATTTTTACATTTGTCTAAATATATACAGTTTAACTGTTTAAAAGTTGTTTTTTCTTCTTCTTTTTTAAGAACCAAATTAGCACTTATTCTGCAAAGATACATCAAATTAATTGAAAATTGACAGTAGCTTTGAATTGTTACAAATAATATAAATAAATACTGTAAACACATACACTGTAAAAAAATTCAGACCTCCCCAACTCAACATTTTCTACACCTACATTTTTCCATTGGCCCAATTGAATTTCTGCAAATTAAATGTTTTCACAAAGATACACAAAGCTGATGAATTGCACTTTAAACATTAATACATTCACAAACATGCAAAAATATCAAAAACACCATAAAATGTAATAATTTATCTGAGGTTACTTCAACCAGTGTTTATTGTAATGTCACCTGAATATTACCATTCTCACAAAAGGTATTCTGAGCTCATGAAACGGCATCTTACACTTCAAACGTTTGCCAAAAAAAATAAATAAATAACAAAATCTCATAAGAGGTACTTTGAAATTGAAGGGTTAGTTCAACTAAAAATTACAATTCTGTCATTAATTACCCTCATGTCATTCCAAATCTGTAAGACCTTTGTTCATCTTCAGAACACAAATTAAGATATTTTTGATGAGATCTGAGAGCTTTCCGTCCCTCCACAGAAAGCTATGCAGCTTACACACTCAAGGTCCAGAACAGTAGGAAAGACATCATTAGAATAATCATCGTGACTTCAGTGGTTTAAACCTCAATTTTAGGAAGATCTTTGTTTGCGCAAAAATAAAAAATAAAATAACTACCTTATTTACTAAAACACTGATTTGCAACCCAAAAGGGGAAGCACCACCACACTTTGGATATTATTTTGTAAATAAAGTAGTAATTTTTTTTTTCTTGCCTTGCTTCATAAAATTTAGGTTAAACCACTGGACTCACACTGAATACTTTAATGATGTCTTTCCTACTGTTCTGGAACTTGAATGTGTAAGTTGAATAGCTTCCTATGGAGTTTTAGAGCTGTCGGATTTATCAAAAATATCTTAATATTTGTTCTGAAGATGACTGAAGGTCTTACGGGTTTGGGTACGACATGAGGGTGAGTAATTAACGACAATTTTCATTTTAGGGTGAACTAACCTTTTACTGTAAACCCTTGTTGTACTCCATGTTGAGTGCATACAATAATCCAAAGAATACAATAAATACATTTACAACGTCTCCTAAGTTGTGAAGAATCACCTCCTCTTCCAGGAAAACTGAGACATTTAGCACACTTGACAGGGATCTTGAACAGGGTTTCTGCAGGATTTTTAAGCTCAAATTTAAGACTTTTTAAGACCTTTTTTAACACCTGCACAAATAAAATTAATACCATATGATATTCTTCATATTCTGTGTGGCCAGTTCACAGCAGTGACAGAAATGAAACTTGTTTCCAACAAGTTGTATGGACATTTTTACCTTTAAGCCATTTTTTTCTAAAAGTGTGCATAATCTTTTGAGTCAATTCTTGCATTTGGGCTGTTACCAAGCAAATTAAATCAGTATCAACAAAATTTATCTTTGCAATGCATCTGAAGTGGCATTTGCACACTCTTTAATGCAGCTCTGAGGGACATAGAATGCTAACCTGCGCAGTTACAAATGCATAAATGATGTTTTGATATTTGAAACATAAAATGTTGAAAACTGATGTTTAAAATTATTTTTAAACATGAAGATACTTTAAATGTGAAATTAAAACGGCCAATAGGTCAGCGTTAATAAGGGAGTCATTGCGATTGAACCGAATCATTTAAACGTTTGATTCATTCAGGAACAAAACCCTGTCATGCTGCTCAGAGACGCAAAACAGTGCTGTAGCTGTTTGGAATGATTTTTGTTGTAGAAATAGAGCAAAAACAGCCAATATGGTGTCTAAAACGTAAGTCTCTTAATATTAACTTCTTGTTTATTGAACTGTTGCATAAAATCAATATCACATTTGTAATCATGCTGATTTTTGGAGAAAAAAAATGGCACTCTTCATGTGATATACTATATGAATAACTATATGAAATGATATAAATATAGGCTATACATTTTCTGCCCCCATATCTTAAAGTATGTGATCATTCTAAATGTATTGTAATAGACTGAATCGTGCAGTGAAACTCGTATGCGCGCTAGTTTAACCCATGTTAACTGATTCACCAACCTGGTCTCATAAAAATACGTACCTCTGCGCACTTTTTGTGCGACACCGTTTTACGTACCTTGCTGCACGTTTCCCCACAGTTTCAAATAGAAATGTCCACTGAGTGGCGCTAAAACACAGGTTCAATATGTGAACCCTGGCACGTTTTTATTACGTAGATATTGGTACGTATTGCTGTTTTTTTTATTACGTTGCTTCAGATACGTATTGCGGCGGTTCAGAATTCAAATATCCGGGGACTGTCGCTAAAGGTTAATGCTCTATCGTGTTGGAAATATGCCCTACACCAAATCCAGCCCTAAACCTACCCGATACTGTTAACAAATTCAAAACTGATATAAAAACATATTAGCTGATGCAACTGTGCCATTTGAACTTCCTTTTAAGCAGATTTTAACTGCTTTGTCGAAACGTAGTTACACGGGATTCGAACCGGTGCTTCTCGGCTCCTAAGTCCGTCTCCATACTCCGTGAGCTACCAAACAAACTTGTCGTCTATGAAAACCCATAGATATGAAGCTGGATGTGTGCATTGCTAACGTTCAAAACCATCAGTTTTCAAATCTCCCAGCATATTAATATTGTTTTGAAGTCATGGCATGATATTCTTAAAGTAATTTTGCTAATTATGCTTTATTAATCGCAACTCTGTAAATTTGTGTAAAAGTGTTCATTTATTTTGGAAACTGCAGTGATATGTACTTATTGGTACGTATTTCATGTCACGCTAAAAAGTGCACCCAGGTACGTAAATGCCATGAGACCAGGTAGGATTCACTCTCTGCCAGCATGTGTCGCGTTTGGCTGAAATATAATGGTTTTCCAGTGTTGTGCCCAATTCTGACCCCTGACAGATTATTACCCCTTTAGTATTGGTAGGTTTAGGGTTAGGTGTGGGGGAAGGGTTAGGATTAGGGGTGGGGTTAGGATTAGGCAATCATATAGCGATTTCAACGAGAGGGGTAATAATTTGGCAGGGGGTCGAAAATGGGCACAACACCGGTAAAGACAGAACACAAAGCAGCGCAGCACTGGACTTTGAACTTGCAGCGCTCATGTTTATTTAATGAAATCATAGCCTTTTGAAGTTTAATCGTCACATTCAGCCATATCGCAATTCTTGTCTTTCCGTCTCAAAATTTAAGACCTCTTGAAATCATAATTAAGACTTTCTTGTACAATTTAAGACTTTTTAAGACCTCGCGGACACCCTGTTGAAGTGCAACTGCTGCTGCTTATATTCCAATTTTCATTGCAGGTGTGTGGTTCTCCAATGACTCTGCTAAAAAATATAAAATAGCAATGTCAACATAAGTCTACATATAACTTCAATAACTTGCGCAGCCTGCATTACACAGAGCCACATCACGCAAATTACATCTAAGAGCTAATAGTATTTGACACTAATATGGAATAAACATATTCAATAAGAACTGAGTTAAATACTCACTGTGAAATTCGTAGTGGTTCCTTTTCTACACTTCTGACTTCTGACCAAATGGTGCCTCGAAAGCTCAGACCTAGCAATGGTGGGTTACACTGAGGGGAACAACAACAAAACAAAACAAAAAAATGTTACAGCAGAAACGTTTTTCTTGTATGTCATACATTAATATAATAATCATAAAGTGAAATAAAAATAATTTAGTTCAATAAGAAGTAAATTTAGGTAACCGAGCGATAGGGGTGTGCGATATTGATTTAAATTATATCTCAATATTTTCTGGGATTTTATTGATAACAATAATTAGACGATTGCTGAATGTGTTATTGCACTGACATTTTAAGGACTAGGGGAGAGCGGGGCACAAAGTAACACCTTTTGACTTTCTCAAATTGTGTAAATCCACTTCTTGTTCAGAGTATAATTTTTTTATCCACAGTAATTTCACACTTGTCTAGTACAAATATGTCACTTTGTTTCATAAATACAGTGTATATGTTTTTCTTTATTTACCCTCAAAAATTGGAAGTGAAATGTGACAACATGCCCCATAGGTGGGGTACATTTTAAAGACTACCGTGGACTCCCAAAGTTTTAATATTCTGCATATTCTGTGTGGTGGTCAGTTCACAGCAGTCATATAAATTATTTTTTTCCAATACGTTTAAATTGAGTTTTACCTTTTATGGGCATTTTTACCTTTATAAAGCCATTTTTGTAAAAGTGTGCATTATCTTTTGAGCCAAATTCTTACATTTTAGTAGTCAATTAGAATAAGACATCTGGGCTGTTTCCAAGCAAATTAAATCAGTATCAACAAAATGCATCTTTACAATGCAGCGGAAACACAGACGCTGCATCTGAAGTGGCATTTAGAAACATTTACAAACTGTTTAATGCAGGACATGAATAATTTAACCGACAATTACAACTGCATAAATAATGTTTTGATATTTTAAACATTAAAACGTTGAATACTGATATTTGGAATTATTTAAAAATAAAAAGATACTTTAAATGTGAAATTAAAGCCGCCAGCAGGTGGCAGTCACTGTTAATAAGTGAGTCATTGCGATTGAACTGAATCATTTAAACGGTTGATTCATTCAGGAAGGAAACACTGACACGTTGCTCAGAGACACAAATTGTAATTATTTTTGTTGGCAAAATAGAGCAAAAACAGGCAATATTGTGTCTAAAATATTACCATCTTGTTTATTGAACTGTTGTATAAAATCAAAATCACATTTGTAATCATCTTGCTTTGTGGAAGAAAAAAACGTCGCTTTTTGTGTGATATTGATTAACTATTTAAAGTGATACAAACATATACATTTTCTGCCCCTGTATCTTGAATTTTGTGATCCTTCTAAATGCATTTTAAAAGACTGAATCACGCAGTGAAAGAACACACTTTAATGTGCACGCGCACTACTCACTAAAAATAGTTGGGTTAAAAATGACCCAATGGTGGGTTACTATAGCACCTAACTAATGTTGGGTTATTTTAACCCAATGGATTGGGTAATAAGTTTTACCCAATGCATTGGGCTATAAAATAACTAATTTGTTGGGTTATTTGGCCAAAATGTTTTAAAATGCTTTAACCATCCTGGTATTATTATTATTATTATCATCATCATGGAATTTAGTTTACCTTTTATGCTGCATTGCATCTATACAGAGAAATTTGAGCTTGCACAAGCAGCCTTAAAGGAAAAGTCCACTTCCAGAATACAAATTAAGTACAAATAAATTAAGTTTATTGAGGAAAACAATCCAGGATTTTTCTCCATATAGTGGACTTCTATGGTGGCCAACAGGTTGAAGGTCCAAATTGCAGTTTGAATGCAGCTTCAAAGGGCTCTACACAATCCCAGCTGAACAATAAGAGTCAATTAAAAAAAAAAAAAAAAAGAAACATGTATCTACTTTTTAACCACACATGCTCGTCTTACACTAGCTCTGTGATGTGCATGTATGTCTTCATGCATTATGTAATCATGTTGAAAAAAGGTCACGTGTGGTTAGTTCTTCATGTGTGTACTCTGGTTCAAAAAGTTAGGGTAAGGCGACAAAACTCCATCTCATTTTCTCCTCCAACTTCAAAATCGTCCAACATTGTTGTTTTACCTTATTTGTAAAGGGCATTTGATTTTCTTTGCACATTCACTTTGTAAACACTGGGTCGGTACTTCCAACAATGTCATGCATGTGTGATTATGTAATGTGTGAGGTTGAGCTAGTTCAAGACGAGCATTTGTGGTTAAAAAGTATATAAATGTTTATTGTTTTAAGAAAATGACTGATCATTTCGCTAAACAAGACCCTTATTCCTTGGCTGGGATCATGTAGAGCCCTTTGAAGCTGCACTTAAACTGTAGTTTGGACCTTCAAACCACTGGCCACCATGGGGGTGAGTAAATTATCAGGACATTTTTATTCTGTAAGTGAACTTCTCCTTTAACTCAGCTATGTAAAACACCTTCACAGTACTCTTGTTTGTGTGAAATTGCTCAAAGGAATAGTTCACCCAAAAATAAAACTTTTGTCATTATTTACTGAACCTGAAGTTGTTCCAAACCTGTATGAGTTTGTCTTCTGTTGAACACAAAAGATTTTGAAGAATGTGTTTTTATTAATACTATGAAAGTAAAATGTATTTTGTGTTCAGCAGAAAAATGAAACTCATAGAGATGTGGTATAACATGAGGACGAATAAATGAGAACAAAAGTTTAATTTTTGGGTGAAATAACTTTTTAAGTGTGTGTTGGTGTGCTTTTCAGTACATAATGTAAAATATTACAATTTGGCATGAAATACAGAGCAGGGTTTTCTCACCAGAAGAAATATCCGGAAGATCCAACCAAGGCTCTCTTCATCTCTCCATGCCCTTTAGAGCTCAAAGTCTATCTATCCCTGACATGTGGGTATAATATACCTTAGTCCAGAGTAATCTAAAATTAACAAAGAAATGGAACAGTTAAAATCAAACATTAACATAAAATGACTACATTTCCTACTTCAGTGTTCAAAATATAATTAAAATCTCACTTGTTATTATCTATCAATTGAAAAACAGAGACATGCATTTTTTATTGTTTTGTGGGTTCCATATATTATTCTAATTAACTAACTGGTTTTAATACAGTACACCAAAAATCACACTATGAAAAATATTAAACATAACTCATTCCAAATAGCAAACAGATTAAAACAGTACTACATTATTACAAGGTTATGACTTCACACAAACACATTACAAAAATAAATATGAGAACATGATAAATAAAACAAATATAAACTACTTAACAAATATTTTAAACAAGTTCTAGTGTACAATCATATTTTCATTTTCACAAACTGTTACATGCAGTGCATATCTAATACAAACTTTTTGAACTTTTCAAATGTGATTATATGTTTTTGCTTTTGGAAATTCATCTTTAATTAGCCTTATTATTTTGCATTTAAGCCTCTTTTTGAGCATAAAATGTAATTACATTCTGAAAATGTAATAGTTGCATGTCCAATTATTTAGTTGTATTTTCATTTATCCACATCAGAGTGCACTTTCATCCAAGTAGTATAGTTAAGACGTATGGGGTTTTGCAAAGATGATGATCCTGACTCGCCGTCTCCTTATTAGACGCGCCTTTAGCGAGAAGTGCATCTTCACGGATTAGGCTATAGCCTAATGAAAAATTTTTTGTTATCGATTTGATTTATTTCGTTAAGTAGTAATTTAAAGCTTTCTATAGATATATTTATCATGTCTGTGAGGCATGTATTCACTGACTTTCAGTTCATTGTTCATTGCGCTCCTGTTCAAGACAAGACGGCAGAAAGCGCATCGTTATTTTCTTAAAAGCACAACATTTTGTTGATATTGTGAGTACACACAAATAAAAGTAGACCCTTTAAAATTCCAAATGATATATTACTCTTACCTTTATGAGCAAAAATTATGGCGTATTTTAAGGTCTTTCCATTGAAAAAAAATTACAATTGATTGCGCTGGTACCTCCATGTCCTGCGCTTTAGCTTCGACTCTCCGCACAAACTATTGGATGCAGCGCACATTTATGTAGGTTTAACGTTTAAACATTGATATATGCTTGAACTGTTTTAGTATATCTATAGATTTTATTTTAGGCAAGTCGTGATGATTTGAGAAGGCTAAATTGATCAAACAGCTTTGATCAGCCTGCCGGTCTGCCGCTGGCCGTTACTTTAAGAAAGAAAAACTTATTTAACTAACAAAAAAAAAAAAAAAAAATGCTCCAGAAATTTTTCTAAATTAACTTAATAAAAAAACGAAACAAAATATAATCACTTTGCCATTACATACAAGCCATTACATTTGGGAGAAGTGGAAAAAGACATTCAAGAAAATATATTTTATACAATATATACAAATATATTTTGAAATATATATAAAAATATTTACATATATTTATTCCCTTTATATGTAAATACATTTAGATATCAGACTATGTAAATATATTAATTTGCAATATTTGTCCATATATTAATTTCTAATATTTGTTAACATTATTACATTTCTGTTCACAAAAAATATATTTTATACAATATTTGTAAATATATTTTGAAATATATATTAAAAATATATTTAAATGTTTGATTCTGGCTGCTTTTTAATATTTTCCACATATATTAAATACATGTAAATATATTTTTATCGGAAATATTTACATATATTTATTTCCTTTATATGTAGATATCAGACTATGTAAATATATTAATTTGCAATACATGTCCATATATTAATTCCTAATATTTGTTAACATATTACATTCTGTACATGTAAATATATTAGATTTCTATAAATGCAAATATATTTTAAAACATTAAAATATTAAATTAAATAAAGTTGAACAAGTTTCATAGAATATATTCCCGTTTACTAAAACTTTATGCAAATAAATTAAATCTCCACACATGTGAATGTTTTCAGTATCAAGATTATGATTTGCCCCTTCATAATAAATAGAATACAAACAAAATTTGGGCACTGGAAAACTCTCCAGACAATGTAACTTAAAAACAGTGACAATATAAATTGACTTGTTAATATAAAGAGTACATTTATCAACACCAGTTCAGCATGAACCAACAAAATTCTGAATGCTTATGATGTTTCTGGCACATAAATGAAAGATTATCCTTCTATAAGCATCCAGGGTCAAAACATTATGCAAGTCTTCATAGACATTCAACACACTGTATTTAAATATTTAAGATCCATCATTAACTATACACAATTTCTTTACTTTTTACTTGACTTTTAGTCATTTAGCAGACGCTTTTATCCAAAGCGACTTACAAATAAGAAAAAGTAACTAAAACTAAAAGTTAAAACTCTATAAATACTATACATTTAAGAAAATAAAGAAATTAAATAAAAATGACAAATGCATGCAACATTTCAAAACTACACATTTAAATGAAAACAAAAAAATAAAGCTAAAAGCAATTCAAAATACTAAAACAACAAAAGGTATGAGTATAATAGTGATTCTAACATAACACTAAGTCAAACACCAAAAAAAACAAAAAAAAAAAACAACTACATATGTGTATGTACAGCCACACAGCCACACACACACATATATATAAATTTAATTTCTCAACTAATCACTTGCTCCTCTATTGAACCTGAATCACGCGTTGTAATACATCAGTTAATCAGGCTCTTAACCAACCCACTTCCAATAATTAATTGGAAATCATGCAAAAAAAATGTTTTTCTTTTTCAAAAAAAAACAAAAAAAAAAAACACAAAACATTGCATGTTACATTGTTATGCCAGTAGGTGGCAGCAAGAGACTGTCTTAATGAGTTAGTTAACCAATGAAAGAATACTATGACAAATATATCACTTTATGGATATACAGCAAATGTGGGGGGGATTATAATTCACACTGATGCACTTCTGAATAGATGTATTATGGCAAACCAAGTTTAATTAATCTCACACCTAACATACAGCATTATGGTCATTTCACGCTGCCACAAAAACTATTTTCTTTAAAAAAAAAAAAAATGCTTATTTTGTTTTGTTTGGTCAGTGCGTTCAACCTGTTGCATAGCAAGTGTGAAATGGCTTTTAGGTGCTTTGGGTGTGTGTATATAATACAGTCATGGCCAAAAATATTGGCACCCTAGGTAAATATGATCAAAGAAGGCTATGAAAATTAATCTGCATCATTAAACCTTTTAATCTTTTATTTTAAAAATTCACAAAAATCTAACCTTTCATTGGATAATAAGAATTTAAAATGGGGGGAAATATCATTGTGAAAAATGTTTTTCTCTAATACACGTTGGACACAACAAATTCTTATGAGTAAAATATCTCTGAAGTATATTCCCATTCATATTCACAATTTTGAGCACTCCAGGGTGATTATGAACATTAAATTATCCAGCCATGTCTTCCGGTTTCACAGAAATATAAATAGGAGGGAAAACAAAGCCCAAATTCCCTTAATCATCCATCACAATGAGAAAAACCAAAGAATATATTTATGATGTGCAGCAAAAGATAATTGAGCTTCACAAATTAGTGAAGTGGCTTTAACAAAAGAGCTAGAGCAGTGAAAATTCCCATTTCCACCATCAGGGCAATAATTAAGAATTTCCAATCAACATAAATGTTACAAAACTGCCTGGAAGAGGACGTGTGTCTATATTGTCATAATGCATGGTGAGAAGGAGAGTTTGAGTGGCTAAAGACTCTCCAAGGACCACAGCTGGAGAATTGCAGAAAATAGTTGAGTCTTGGGGTCAGAAAACCTTAATATATATATTGTCAAACAGCACCTACATCACCACATGTTGTTTGAGAGGGTTTCAAGAACAATTATCCTAGCTCATCCAAAAACAAACTCCAGCATATTCAGTTATCAGACATACCTGGATCTTCAAATGGGACTGGCTTCTATGGTCAGATGAAACAAACAAACAAAAAAAAAAGCTTTTTAGCAGCAAACACTCAGGATGAGTTTGGTGAACACAGGGATAAAAAGTACCCCATGTGTACAATGAAATATACTGCTGTATTTTTTATGTTGTGGGCCTATATTTCTGTTGGAGGTCCTGGACATCTTGTTTAGACACATGGCATCATGGATTCTATCAAATACCAACAGATAAAAAAAATCAATAATTGACTGACTTTGTTAGAAATCTTATAACGGACCATGTTTGGATCTTCCAACCATACAATAATCCAAACACAAACCTCAAAAACAACACAAAAATGGGTCACTGAGCACAAAACCAAGCTTCTGCTGGCCATTCCAGTCCTCTGACCTGAATCCTGTAGAAAATGAGTGGGTGAATTGAAGAGAAGAAGCACCGTAATGGAGCTGGGAATCTAAAGGCTCTGGAGTGATTCTGGATGAAGGAATGGTCTCTGATCTCTTGTCAGGTGTTCTCTAACCTCATCAAGCATTATAGGAGAAAATTTAGAGCTGTTAAACTGGCAAATGGAGGTTTCAAAAAGTATTGAATAAAAGGGTGCCGTTAATTGTGGCCAACGTGTATTAGAGAAAAACATTTATTTCATAATGATATTTCCCCCCATTTTAAATTCTTATTATCCAATGAAAGGTTAGATTTTTGTGAATTTTTTAAATAAAAGATCAAATGGATTAACAATGCAGATTAATTTTCACAGCCTTCTTTGATCATATTTACCAAGGTTGCCGATATTTTTGGCCATGACTGTATATATATATATATATATATATATAGAGAGAGAGAGAGAGAGAGAGAGAGAGTTTTCATTATATCTAAAATCAAGTAACATCTACATGCACCTAACCCTGAAGAGAACAAATAATATGCTATTAGAAACCAATCCTTGTGAGTGAGAAGTCTGGTGTGGAGGGTGGATCTGGAGCTGAATTCTGTCACAACATCTCTTGATTTGCTGTCTTCACGAACAGCCCTGAAATATAATTCAAATATTAACAATGATTGTTATAAATGTAATGTGAAGCTTTTACATTCACAATGCTCATTTTGATCTTGGTAGTGAAGTGGGCAGAAAATTCTGCTGGACCGAATCAGTTTTCAAGAGTGCAATTAAGATTTTAAGTTTTAAGCACCTTTCAGGCTTGTGTGAGGTTTCCACAAGCAACAAAATATATTTGAACAAACACTTTACTACATTTAAAGTTTAGAAAATCTTACTTCTAATTCCCACCTTCACCGTCCATCAGGTATGGCAGATGACCATTACAGACTGTTTCACTTTGAAGTTAGTCACAGTCACGGTACTCGGTTCTGTCTTACCATTATTAATTTTCATTTCAAATAACTTTTTTTATTATCATCTGTGTCTCGTTTTTAATTATTTTGTACCCCTCTGTAGGTTGCAGTGTCCTCAATGCAGTGTTAAACAGGATGACCTTGTAAGACATACAAGACTCAAAAAATATTTGATATTTATTTGATATATTTTTTTCATATCTGATAAACTTTTGAATATTTGAGGTTTTACTTACTAGTCAGATGGTTCATAGTGCCTTGGTCCCCTCCAACTCTGCCATCAGCATGGAAAAATATAGGAACATATACAATCTGTCACAGAGCCAACAATATGTAATATACAATGTCAGGTTTATTAGAAATAAACTACAGAGGTGAAATGCAGAAAAGAGAATAATGTACAGAACACACAAAAAAATCTTAAGAAAAGAAAATTTACATTTTTAGGTTTTAAAGATATGTGATGATATAGGTGAAATATATTGTGAAAAAATGCATTTCTCAGCTTTCTCAGATCACCTGTGTTTCCTATATCTCTGTCATCAGCTCCCATTAGAGGTTTTTTTTTTTTTTTTTTGATGAAATCATGGTACAATTCTTATCAATATTTGTCTACAATGAAAGATAAAAAACATGTTTAGAATAGTTTCAGCCCATATTAGTTAATGTAAGTGGATTAACAGTACAGTGCATTCTTTTAGGTTAAATTAATTTTATTTCAATTCATCCATTAACAAATTGGCAGCAAAACATTTACAAAGCTATAAAAATCACTCATCTACACATAATATGTAATTAAAAGCCCAGACTTTCATAAATAAGAGCTCAAATCTATAGCTAGCTTACCTCTTATAGTTAGCCTCTATAGTTAGCTCACGGTTGTGATGCTGACAGACTTTTTCTGATGACACTGAACCATTTCTGTAAAGTAAATATTCAACAGAAGCGTGTCAATTACATGTAAGAAAGTGTCAGGAACAGTTGTATGTATTATTTGTGTAATTTTAGTAATTTAATTTAACTTACCTGAAAGCAGTAAAAACAACATTGAGAGACTTGTCAGCTAAGTTGCCGCCCCGTTTCCATGGTAACTCCCTGCACTCCAGTTTAAATGCGCCTCGAATGTTCAACGCGTACTTAAGTACACTTTTTGAGTATCTGTACTTTACTTGAGTATTATTTTTTCTGGAAACTTGCGACTTTAACTTCACTACATTTGAAAGACAAATATTGTACTTTTTACTCAACTACATTTATATAAAGGTCCCAAAGTAGAAAGTCGTTATATGTAGCAGTTTTTACAGCGTGTGCATTTTCAGATTCACTGAACCCTTTTTTTTCTGCGAATATCCGGTCTGCGATCTGCCAGCACCTTCCTGTGTTGCCAAGTGTTACAGTATTTCTAAGCCTGCAGTTTTCCGCCTAGCTTTGAATGGACATTTGGCTGAATTTTTATACGCAAATCTGGCAACCCGGGATCTTCCCCACTAAACTAATGTAAACGTCCGCGCTACTGCATAGCTAAAAGCGCTCTAAAAAGGCATGTGTTAACTCATTAAAGCCCTTTGGAAAATTAACCATGTTTTTACTATAGTAGCCATAACTATAGTATTTGCAGTAAAATCACAGTATCCACACATTTACTATTATCTCACTATAGTAACCACAAATTTACCATAGTTTCATTATATTAACTATAGTTTGATTTAAACTATGGCAATACAAATGGTAGGCTAATATATCTGTCAAAAATCGCTGCCCTCACTTTACTATAGGCTATATATAAACTTAGGCCTACTGGTAAATTGCTGCTAAAAACTGGTCAGGGAAGTATATAAATCTGAACATTATTTTATTGTCAAAACACTGCACATTAATATATATATATATTTATTTTATTTTTATTTGCAAACAAATTATCAAAAAGTAGGCTAAATGAAAACTTTGGAATCTAAACTGGGAATCAATAAGAATTGAAATCAATAAGCAGAATCAGAATCTGAATGGATAAAATTCAAACAATACCCAACCCTAGCCACATGTTGTGAAGTTCACTGATTTTTGAGCATTTTATGAACACTGATCAGTTGATGGCAAAATTCCTGCACACACCATGGCCATACTGAGAGAGTATGATCCAGTTTTCTGAAGAGACTAAAGGTTTGTTTTCTTTTCAATGTTTGCTTTGTTTGCCTAAATTGAACCATATCAAAGCCTTCAATATCTCTTTGAAAAAGAACTTTGTAACTTTTAAACAAGTATTAAAATGAGTTCAATGTAGTTGTAGGAGTGTTAAATAAAAAAATAAAGATGATTATCTTCATTCAGTTGTTCCATTTCTATAGGTTTGGTAACACAAAAGCTCTTAATTCCAAAGATAATACAAGCTAATCAGTGTATTCAGTAGGTTGCATTAGTGGCGTAAGGTATTGTAAGTATACAACAATGCGACAATAAAACAATGCATTTAATTTTTACTTTTGATACTTAAGTACTTTTAAAAACATGTACTTCCGTACTTTTACTTAAGTAAAAATCTGTCTTTACAACTTTTACTTGTGGAGTAGTATCTGACCAGTGGTATCTGTACTTTCACTCAAGTAAGGAAGTTGTGTACTTTGTCCGCCTCTACCTTTCCATATGGGATCCTATAGGTTCTGCACTGAATTAGTTCACCTGTTTCGAGTCTTCGGGTTTTTCGAGTCGTTCGTTCATCACGTGACAGCCCCATACGCTTAACCTATGCAGTCTGAGCCGGAAAGAGAATTGATTAGTTCATCTCTCGAGTATTCGGGTTGGAGTCGTTCATTCATCACGTGACAGCCTCATAAGCTAAACCTATGCAGTCTGAGGGAAAAAGACTTAATAATAATAATAATAATAATCATCATAATAATAACCAACTCTTTAGTTGATTTGTTGCCACATTCAGTGTTATGGGAAACAACCATCATGACAGAAATTCACACATTTATAAACTATAATAAATAAAAAGCTACAATTTGAGACCAGAAACACATCAAGTAACTGTAAGAGTAAATAATGATAATAATAATAATAATAACTATGCACCCGTTTGTAAGGAAGGTTGTAAATTAATTAATTTATCTATCCAATGCTGTCACGTCACGTGATAAAAGACTCAAGATGAACTAATCGATTCTCTTTCCGGCTCAGACTGGTTAAGTTTATGGGGCTGTCACGTGATGAACGAACGACTCAAACGTGAAGACTTGTCAGATAGCCTAAGAGGTGAGCTATTCATAGACTAAAGACCCAGGTAAACAATGAATTAATCTTTTCTGTTTCTTATACCATTATAGTTTTGTATGGTTTGTAGTGTGATCAACGTTTGCATACGTAATAGATGTTTTAGTGAAGTAGCACGTAACATTTTAATTATATTTTGCTAAAATGAACGAAATGACTCGAAAAAATATTCGTTCATTTTGCTGAACGAGACTCAAAGGTCCGAGTCAGTAAACTGATCCCATCACTAGAATTCCCATCACTAGAATTTGAATCCACTACACCAACGGTTTCTCTCAGGCGCATGCGTACATGCGTTTTTTGCTGCAAAGCTTGTTGGGCAAACACAGATTTTTCACTCCTGATTGATAGATTGGCTGAGCACAATTTAATATGTTCAGTGAATATATATTTTAATTTTAACATCAGACCTTCAGCTAAAATTACTACAATGTATTTTTTTTGTTTGGGGGTAATTATTGGGAAGCAATTTGTTGAGTCAATATTTGTTTGTCAGTTTCCACAATTTTTCAAAATGTAAATTTTTTTACAGTGTACATACTTACTGTTCTTTTGAAGTTTTCATTCATCAAAGAATCCTGAAAAAAAGTATTCCACACAAAAAAATGTCATCACAGGAGTAAATTGCATTTTGAATTATATTAATATAGAAATCAGTTGTTGTACACTGTAAAAAGTGCTAAGCTGACTAACCCGTTGCCTTAAATCTTTAAGTAAATGATAATTTAAAAAATAAGTTAAGTGAATTGTCAAATTCAACGGGCAACGGGTTTCCTCAATTTTTTTAAGTTAAGTCAACTTAGCACTTTTACAGTGTAGTAATATTTTACTTATTGCAAAAACTATATAAAATATAAATATAATATAATATAATTATTATAATATAATTAATATAATATAATATAATATAATATAATATAATATAATATAATATAATATAATATAATGCAATATAATATAAAAAAAATATAATATGATGTAATATAATATAAAATGTGCAATGGATTAAATGTATAAATTTATGAAAAAGGTCCATAATTGTATGCGATTTTGAGATAGATAATCTGAGAATTGCATCATTAAATATTCTGAGCAATTTGTGCAATTTTGCTTTCTGCCTTATACAGGTTATCATGTAAGTGCACAGTATATGTGTATAGATACAGTATTGTACAGTGCAGTATACTGTAAGTGTAAAAGTGTCTCATGGGAGTTATCAGCTCTAATGGATGGTAATATAATAACCTAGGCCATATTAAAGGCCAGGTGCATCCTATAGTGTTCCCTCAAGATATCTGCATATTTCAAGACAATTATTTCCTCCTCACCCGGGTAGATAAATTCAGGAGTGCTTTAATGAATGTAGTCAAATGCCTTCCGTGGCAGATAATTAAACTTTCATGGGAAGTTATAAAGAACCAAGACACTTCCTATACTTTAGGTACTGTAAGCAGTTTTTGGAGTAGTATAGTATACTGTATATGGTGTGAAACACTGTAAGCATATGGTAAGCAAAGAAAGTGCTATTTCTGAAACCAGGAACCAGAAGTCTTGTGAAATCATTAAATATTATTATAAAAAAGTACCAGCCTCTAATACCCTTAAACACTTACAAAACCAAAATGAGAGAGAGAGATGGGAAAAAAACAACAACTCTGAGCTCTTGGTAAGTACTTAATTTATGATATTGTTGGCTTTCAACAGAGCTTCAGTGTGAAATCTGCTCTTTTTGAGGTGCTGGTTATTAAATGTAATTTTGAGTCTGAAAGAAGGTTTGATTAATGCACAGAGACACAAATTATACAGCCTTGTGTACTTACGCCTCAGTAGTTTTCAGTCTGTGCTGGTAAGTGGAAAAAGAGAAAATAAGATTATTTACTTTTCATTTCTTCATTGCAAATTTCCTTCATTTCTTCAGAAAAATCCATTGTAAAAGGGGTTTTGTCAAATAATCTAAAAATGTGCTTTGTGTGATAACACCTAAATCAACTGGTTTTATTCAAGTCAAGATACTAAAATATGAATTAATTGATTAGTTTTACAATGAAAGGCATTTAAAGGAAGTATAGGTTCAGTACAAGTTTAAAGGGGTCATATTATGCTTTTTCACTTTTTGAATTTTAGTCAGTGTGTAGTGTGTATGTCTGGGCATAAAAATATCTACAAAGTTACAAATCTCAAAGTCCACTCCAAAAGGAGATATTTCGTAAAAAAAAAAAAAAAAATCCCTTTTCAAGAACTACAACGAACGTTTGGACTATAAAGTTGCTTTCCGTGTTTGTGACATCACAAAGCGGCTCATTAGAATATCATTAAAATAAATCCCACCTACGGAAATTTGAATGGTTAGCGGGTGGGGAGAACGCTTGGTTGAGCACTGCATGTTTCAAAATCGAAACCCCGGTGCAGGTGTTTTTATATCACTGTATTTCTGAAGGAAACCGACTGCCTTCAGAAAATGTTGGATGTCATTTTCATTTCATCTTGCATGTAATGTCTGATAAAGCAGTGTTTGTGAGCAGAGCGCTGCTTTGTGTACAGCGTCACCAGAGAAACCTCGCTCTCTACTCCAACAGCACCTCCTGATGGCAGAGAATGAATTTGCAAATAGTGTAACTCTTTGGGACTATGGTATAAATAAATTCAACTATATAACAGTTTCACTGCAATTTGTGTTATAATGTTAGAATTAAAGAACAATAAACATAACACATATTACCGTTGCACTTATCTGTACATAGTAAATGCAGTTATTTTTAAGCGGTTGGTGACATGCTATCTAAAACGTGATTTAGCCAAAAAAACAACAATAACATTACCACTTTAATATGTCTTGCAATATCCGTGCATGCAAAGGTTCTGCGCGATCCTCAATATTCTCAGGGTCTGAATTGATATCGCAATATCGATGAACTTGCTGCTTTGGCAAGGGGCGGGGCAGTACTGAAACACTGTCTAAGCTGTTTGTAATCAACGCACTGGGACAGCGAGCTAACCAATCACAACACATTTAGTTTTTCAGAAGATGGGCCTTCATCAAACCCGGAACTAATCGAGCCGTTTGTGCCAGGCTGGGAGAGAGGTATTGTAATAATGTAAATTATGTGAAAAATAATGCATTTTTCAAATGCATGAGAGCATGTTCTAGTACACCCCGAAAACAAAATCAAGACTTTGTAAAAGAGCATAATAGGACCCCTTTAAGATCTGTTTACAGCATAATGTTGATTTTAATCAATTGATCAATCAATCAATCAGACCTGTCCCTCAAAAAAAAAAAAAAAAAAAAAGTAATTACAGTACAGTGGAAGTGAACTGGGCCATTTTTGGAGGAATTATGTAAAGCAGAAATGTGAAGCTTATAATTTTGGAAAGGCACTTGCAGTAATTCTTTTGTTAAATCTCATGAATTATTTGAGCTGTTAAGCTGTATAAATCATTCTTAGATGTTTAAGTGTTTTAGGCATTATGTGAAAAGCTATTCAGTGACATCCTGTTGTGAAATCATAACCGTGTTTATTACAGTGAGTACTTGGAGAATCTAATCTTTCTGTTGAGCATTGTAAACTACCATTTTAGCAATAAATACTCATCTCCACTTGAAATATCCCACTGTTCTTAGCGTTTTGATGTATTATGAGTTTGTATGTCTTTGTTGAGCTGATCATGTCTATTTACCATGTTTTAACATATTTTGTTAAAACATGGCATTTGTCAGATTTGTCATGACAGCATGATTGTCCTTGCTCTTTTGAAATAAAAGTTGTTTATACTACATAACATCCTCAATGC
Organism: Onychostoma macrolepis; assembly: GCF_012432095.1. Classification (NCBI taxonomy): domain Eukaryota; kingdom Metazoa; phylum Chordata; class Actinopteri; order Cypriniformes; family Cyprinidae; genus Onychostoma; species Onychostoma macrolepis. The sequence goes on from NC_081155.1 coordinate 14,875,997, forward strand.
GAAGAGACCAAGTACACATAGCCCATATTTGAAAAACAAATTGATCATATTATATCAACATAAACTGGCCATTAGCCATCATCCCAATGCTGTTTGACTCTCTTTCCTCTGTTAATCCCAAAACTTGAGTGAACTATTCCTTATGGCCAAACGAAACTGTTTCACCTCCATTGTTGCTGAAAGTTACTTTTAAAAGTAATGCATTACAATATTGCATTACTCCATAAAAAGTAAGTTGCTTTTTATGGAAAGTAATGCAGTACTTTTGCACTACTTTTTGTCACCTGAGCTGGGCTTGTTTACTTATTTTTTAATCACAAAAACCCCAAAAGTTATATTTTTGGCAGCTGTAAAGGCCCTTTTAAAAGTGAAATTAATAAGCATCAGGCTGAAGGAAGTGCCTCTGCCAATTTCTCTTAACACTGAGACTGGAGTAAGTGTCAGTGAATAAATGGGAAAACAAAGTAACTTGCATTACTTATTTGAAAAATAAGCAGATATTTTCCTATACATTTTTAAGTTACTTTACTAGTTACTTGAAAAAAAAGTAATCTGATTACGTAATTTGCATTACTCCCAAAACTGTTTACCTCAGTACAATATCATGTTTATGACCAGACCTCATCCACAAGGAATTTTGTTGGTGTAAATAGTATGACTGGGGTGAGTAACATACATTTACAAATCAACATCTGTTCAGTATTTAGCAACTTGATTCACCCTAATGAATGACAGCTACATTGGTATTTTCCACTTGCAATTAAAACTTGTGAAATAATGGATTCAGCTTTTTTGATGCAAGAAACATGGACTAATATTAGAAGTGAACTAAATAGTAGAACAAATCATCTTTAAAGCAGGATATTTGAAGTGGCACACTTTTAATGTATTAATTAAAGACCTCAGAGCAATGAGAACTCTAAATGGTCCAAGGTCAAACTTCGATAGGGGAAAAAACGCTGTTGCACTGCAATACAGCTTTAGGCTAGAATTTTGAAGGAGAAGCGGGAAAAAAACAATGTAGAAGCTTGTTATAAAAAGATGATGTTCCAAGTGTTTTTAAAGATGTAAGAATAGCACTGCAGTTCTCTGGCGTTATCAAACTGCAAGTCAAATGAGGTGTGTAAAACTTTAACATCCAAACATTATTGTTATTTTTACAGTTGGACGTTTGATTGCTCACTTTTAAAGTGGTAGTAGATATTTTGATTCTCTGATGTACGTGTCTTTGCGTCATTTGTGTGCGAGTTGGCGAGATGTTGCTCTTCTAAAATAGATTTGAAATGGCAGTTCTACCCTGAAAAAACATGTTTAAAAAATGTCAGGTCTCAACCGAACACAAGTTTCACATTAGCACACAGATGAACGTATGAATATTTTATGCAACTCACCGCATCTTCACCGCAGCCTATTTTCAAATGCTGTCAATATTCAACATTTCATATAACAGGAAATGTAAACAACCGGTTGTTGGATATCTTTCCTTGTCTCTCTCTTTATCACACTGTGTGTATGTATGAGTGCAGATACCGCTAGTCTAAAACAACTCAACGAAAAGTGCTTTTCATTTCAATAACAGCTTTCAATGGGATCTTTCTGATCTGTAATGAGGCAACCGGCTCTTTCTGGGATTCTGAAGGTCGTCACATTTTTCTGGCACAAAAAAATGCCTCAGTTCTTGTAACTGACAATTTTTGAACACTTATGGTATCTGCTTTGATTCATTTCAAATTCCTCAGAATAGTCACAGAACTACTTTATGTACTTGGAATTTATCTTTTTAGTTTAACCGTGTTGCTATTTATCATCCTTAAGTGGTCTTAGGGTCATAGCCTGAGCTTGATTTCTGGTCAGGACACGTGGTTGTTGTTTTTGTGATGTGACTAAACCACAGTACAAGCAAGTGTAAGACTGACTTCTGTTGAGCCCTTGAGCAAGACACTTAACCCCAGGTTACTCCAGAGGGGCTGATTGTGTCAACATTCTCCATTACGATCTATAGAGTGAAATGTCAACTACAGTGTTACCACCATTGGCGAATCGCCTGTAGTTCTTTGAATTGCAAAAACTTTCGAAGTGCAGCTACGGATGACATATACTATCTTTTCAATGACAATTTCAGCTTTGCATAAGGTTTGAAATAGGTTTGGGTCTTTGATTGACGTTTGTAGTTGAAAATCCGTAACTACACTGGGGGAAAAAAGGTGTAGGAATGACTATTTTTACTCAAACATTTATAGTAAATTTTACAAGCAATTAAAATGAAACTGCAAGTAACACATTGAATTAGACATGGAATTTTGAAGTAGAACAATAAAATAGTATTTTTTTTAAAGCTTATTCTGATAATCTTACAAATTAGAATATATATATATATATATATATATATATATATAGCCAGGACAAGATCTTTTAACACATTTCTACGTTTCTAAGACATTTCTTTTAACTCTAAAACACAATACAATTCAGTGCAATGCAAAATTAAAAATGCAAGTAAAACACCTGTAAAATTCCTTCATATTAATACAGCACATCGATACAGCCCTGGTTTTCTTATTTATTTATTTATATTGCTAAGACATGCACTATCGACTTGTTGACAGGTTCTAAAATGTAAAAGTGTACTTGGTTATGCACAGCTGGATGGATGGATGGATACATAAATAAATAAATAAGTTCTGTCAAACGACTAATCGCGATTAATCACATCCAAAATGAAAGCTTTTATTTACATAATATATGTGTGTGTTGTGTATATTTATTGTGTACGTGCAAATACACACACATACAATATATATTTTGAAAATATTTACATATATTTACATGCGTTTATTTATATTCATATAATTTGTATTTTATATATATATATATATACACACATAACATTTTTCTTCAATATATACATGCATGTACATGTATTTATATATACATAATAAATATACACAGTACACACATACATTATGTAAACAAACACTTTTATTTTGGATGCAATTAATCAAGATTAGTTGTTTGACAGCACTAAAATAAATAAATATATTTATATTATTTATATTATAAATGGTCATTTGCATAGATACAGTTATATATTGTAGATAAATCTGCCATTTTTCAAGTTGCAGCTGTCCCAGAGCAAACAAACTAAAATTATTAATTATGATTAGATAATGAGTGAATTATGTTCAGTCTTTTGAAAGTTTAGCTAAAAAGTTTTTAATTAATTGCAAGTATTAAATACGACCAATTCAAGCTATTCATTCAATATACATTATTAACCTGAAATGATTCAGATGGGACTTTACAATAATGTTTCATTGGTAAACATTAGTTAAATACATGGTTAACATGAATACACAAAAACTTTTATTATTCATTTATTATTATTATTATTATTAGTAGTAGTAGTAGTAGCTAATGATAATGCTTACCTAACATTATGTAATGGGACCTTATTGTAAAGTGTTACCAGGATTCATAGAAATTTGAACATCTCTGAAGTTGTTCATACACACGGTTCTTACGTTTTAGATACTGACAATTCATCCATATTGTACATTTTAGTATTTATACAAAAATATGAATATGTACATTTGCTAAAACTGAACTTTATTGCAATGTCATTAGATTACTTTGCACTGTATAAATAAGACTTAATGAGCTTATTTCAATTTCCAAGAGCATCCCGCTAAACCTTTGTGAACCCATGTTTAACAAGTCATTTTTCTTTTTCAATTTGCAATGTATAGCAAATCGGCCAGATTTAAGTGCACACTTTCTTGTAATTGTGCTTTGCATTGAAGCATTGAACTGAAAGGGCCTTGGGTATGTTGTAAGTCGCTCAGATAAAAGAGCTAAATGACTGTTTCTGCTATGTTTACAATGCTGAGAACCTTAATTTCATCTCAGTGGACCTCCCTGAGTCTAGAAAATGACATATATTTAGTTAATAACCGACAAATGCTACATATAGCACCAGAGCAACAAAGCTGTATCCTCTGAAATGGCTGTGTTTGTTTATGTAGATGTCAGGGAAGTGTCTGTTGTTCTCCTAACAGTCAACAGAGGGCATCCTCTCTGGAATTCCCTGTTTATCCGAAGCTTGTTACCATAGTAACCACACACCTGTGTTGCATTTAGAGCTCATTAGTCAACCGTTAAATGCTCCCTTTGTTTCAGCGGTCATTTGTGAAGTCTTATTTGTAGGATTAATGCGATCCTGACCAGCTGTCTTTGTGTATTCTGTTTAATGCTCCTGTTATTGAACATTGTTGTGTTGACCTAGTCTGTCTCTTGGATTTTATTCTCATTTTGTTGCACCGATGTAGTGGCTTATTGAAAAAAAAAATTAATAAAAAATCAATAAGTCAGTGTTACTTTTGGCCTGTAGATTTTAGTTGGAACTGGTATTGTATCGTCTAGAGTTTCTACAGAACTCTAATGAATGTTGAAAGTTGAAAATGAAAAGCCAGTTAGCAAAGTCTCATTAACGTTAAAACTTCACATTGAGCGATGACAGATTCCTGAGATAAAACTCTCTGTGTGTCTTTCCTCAGCTTTGACTGATGGTCTCTTTTCTTTAACTTCCGCCATACCATAAGTTTAATTAAAAGCTGACATTTTGTGTGAATACCAATGAGCATGAGGATGATGAGCTGGCAGCGTGTCTACTTACAGAAATTGCTTTTTAACTAAATCTAAATATTTGCTGATGTAAAAGGTATTAAATTCTATATCAACAAGATTTGATAAGATATGAGTTAATGAAAGCTCATTACATAAAATGAAATGATAGATCCTAATTGCTTTATGTGGGGAAAAAAAGTTGAAACTGAATAAAAAATAAATCTATTAAAATAAGTAAATAAACTTCTGTTATGATATGCTATATATTTTATTACAGACCCAAATTAATACATTTATTTATTTCTTCATCCAACACAGTCTCATGGCAGTTCATGGCATAACTAACTGACTAACTAACTAACTATTTATTAATTAATTAACTTTTTTTTTTTTTTTTTGGCGAAATGGTGGCTAAATATGTATTTGTACAATCTCATTTATATGTTTTTGTACAATCAGATTACATTCCAGTGACAGTTATGGGATGGAGTGTGCTTGAGTTTGGACCTTTGGACCTTTGGATTTTCTAAAAATCATATGTTTTCATACAATTCACATTGAGATTAGTGCATAATAATTATATCCTGACAGAGACAATTTCCTAAAATTTCTTAGTTTCCAAGAGTCTGAATTGTAACATATTGTGAAGTATTTATGACAATTTAACATAAAATACATACAATAGAATCAAAGATTATCAAATGTTTGTAGACAATGTCGAATAATATGCTTTAAATTGCATGTTTATCACTCCTTTGCACTTCAGAATTAATATCTGTAAAGTATTTTATTTTTATTTTTTATAATTAGATACTAAACAAGGCAAAAAAAGTACACTATTCATTTAAATTTCACACAGATCAAATGTTTTAAAAATCATTAAAACTAAATTAATTTAATTTAAATTCAGTCACATTTAATTTTAACCAAACTACTTATTAAAAATACATTATAGTGTGTTTAATTAAAATACACTTTAATAGATTGTTGAAATGCATTTTAAATATACTAAACTGCAACTTCATCTGCAACTTCATTATTAGAAAAAAAGTATTTACAAACATATTTAACTGTACACTGTAAAAAGATTGCTGTAAATTTTACAGTAACTTACTGGCAGCTGGATGCCAGTAAGTTTCTGTAAAAATTGTTACAATATTATTATTGTAATTGCATTTACAGTATAATAATGGATTTACTGTATTTTCATTTACAGTATTTTTTACCGTATTTTCATTTACAGTATTATCACAGTTTTTTAAATTTACAGTATCAGTGCTGTAGTGTTTATTTTCATGTAGGTTAAACATTTGTTACCTGTAAAAAAATAAAAATAAAAAAACAGCACTGTAATCCATGATTTTTACCACACCAACCCAATAAAAATCACAATAACTCATGAGCATTAGTTCTGATAATATTCTATTTAATTGTTGAACATTTTCTTTTTAAAAGTACAAATTCTTGACAAGTCTTGATCTCTAGGATGAACTAGCTGAAAAAAAGGGCATCACCACAGTCCCCTGGGCATCTTGTATCATGGCAAAACATACACATACTGATAAGGAAAAACAAGTAAGTACACTAACAGTCAAAACTATTTCAACAGTAAGATTTTTGATGTTTTTAAAGAATTCTCTTCTGCTCACCAAGGCTGCATTTATTTGATCCAAAATACAACAAAAGCAGTAATAACGTGAAATATTTGTACTATTTAAAATAACACCTTTCTATTTTAATATATTTTAAAATGCAATTTATTCCTTTGATCAAAGCTACATTTTCAAAGGTAAATTCAGCATCATTACTCCAGTCTTCAGTGTCACATGATCCTTCAGAAATCACTCTAATATGCTGATAAACATTTATTATTATTATTATTATCATCATCATAAATATTTAAAACAGTTGAGTAGATTTTTTCAGAATTCTTTGATGAATAGAAAGATCCAAAGATCAACATTTATCTGAAATAAATAGATTTTGTAACATTATACACTATACCATTCAAAAGTTTGGATTCAGTGTGTTTTTTTTTTTTTGGGGGGGGGGGGGGTTATGGAAATTACTACTTTTACTTGAAAAGGATGGTTTAAATTGATCAAAAATCAATTTAAATAAAGACATTTATAATGTAACAAAATATTTCTATTTCAGATAAATGCTGTTCTTCTGAACTTTCTATTCATCAAGGACACCTGAAAACATTTGACTCAGGTGTTTTCAATATAATAATAATAATAATAGTTTTTTGAGCAGCAAATCAGAATATTAAAATGATTTCTAAAGGATCATGTGACACTAAAGACTGGAGTAATGATGTTAAAAATTCAGCTTTGATGACAGGAATGAATTACGTTTAAAAATATAGTCAAATAGAAAACATTTATTTTAAATAGTAAAAAAAAATTCAAAATTGAACTGTTTTTGCTGTACTTTGGATCAAATAAATGCAGGCTTGGTGAGCAGAAGAGGCTTCTTTAAAAACATAAAAAATCTTACTGTTCAAAAACTTTTGACTGGTAGTGTTAATAAAATGAAATAATACAGTAAAAATTAGTTTGTGGTGTTGTGTTAAATTTCAGTAAAAGTTGACAAGCTCTCCGATGAGAAACAGCAGGATGGTATTCAGGCAGATCCTTTTTCTTTGCACCCTCTTTCCAGAATTCCAGCTGATCTGTGACTTCCAATGCATTTTGGTGCCACAAAGATTGACTGTCTGAATGAACCTGCAAGCACAAGAAAAAAAAAAAAAGCATTATTTTTCAAAGCAGTGTTTACAGAATTTACCTCAACAGTCAAACTTGGTGATGTATGCACTTTGATGTTAATAAAAACATCAATCATTAAGTTAAGTGGTCTAAATGTATTTGTCTGTATTTATATATTCTGTGGAAGGTGTAGGACCAAGAAATGTGCGTCCAATCAAAACGCTCGGTCTGAGCGTTTTAATTGGCTTTCCTACCTGCCTGTCAAAGTATGTATTTGCATACCTCTGCACTCCCTGTTCACGCACGCTGTGCAGACAAAGCAAGAATGGCAGGCAAACATCAACAACCCATTCTTCCTTCCTGGTATTGTAGTACTTTTACTAACTGTGCTGTAAAGTTTTCTCACCGGTGAATGACACATGATGTAGCCCAGCGGTTCCCAATTCCAGTCCTCGCGCTCCCTGCTTTGCATATTTTCCATGTTTTGCTTAGTTAACACAGACCTGAATCAGATAACCAGCTCGTTAGAAGTGAGCTCCGTGCATGAACTGTGTTCCGATTGACATGCTCCCTACACAGTGTTCATTGCTCCCTACTCCCTGAGCAGGGAAAATCTGTTGAAGTTTATTTCACTTCGGGACATTCACTCACAGATTTGCGCTGCACGAAACTTCGTAGAGAAGTGTGACATAATATACCTCTGTAAATAAATACAATTTAAATTCACGTCTCGCACACTTTAATGCACTTTGTATGGAACATATATGCTCGCTTTGAACTGGAATAATGGCGGAATATCTGGTGATGTCCACTTCGCAGGGCACTTATGACTTACGGTTGAATAGAACAAACGTCGGATGTGATAAGACATACATATGAAATGTGCAGAGCGGGGAGGGCGTGAGGACTGTAATTGGGAACCGCTGATGTAGCCTATTGTAGTAATTTAATGTTGTCTCTGGTATTCTGCTCTTTGAGCGTATGTGCGTTCAGGGGACATGGCTTTGGACGGCTATTGCAGGGAGGGTGGGACATTCGCTTTCAGTGCTATCAAGCTAAAGTTAACATTTTTCAAGATCTCCTATTGCACCTTTAATGGGTTTGATTCCAAGGGCCGGTTCTTGGGTGAGTGGATTAATTTATGTATCAGAATAGATGGGATACAAGTCAAATAAAACAGGCTATGCTGAAAAGTTACATTGGCTTAATTTTTTTTAAAGCGACAAATATAATTAATTATAATTTGCACTTACAAATTGCATAAATAATATTATTAAATTAATGTTTTAAATATAAACAAAAAAATTTAACACAAAAATATGTAATGATAGAAAAAAAAAATAGAATGATACTTGAGACTAAAATTACCAGTAGGTGGCAGCAAGCCACTGTTTCAAGCCATTGATTCAATCAATTCATTAAAAACTGCTGATTCATTCAGGAACGAAGAAACTGTTTTTATGAATGGATCAGTGAATCACTGATTCAAGGCATTCAAAAAAGGTAAATTCATTCAGTAATGAAACACTGTTGTGTGCAGAGACACACAACATGGCTTTGTTTAGGAACTGTTTTTGTGAAATAGAGACAATATTTTCTTCACGATTTAAATCACTTAATATTAACTTCTTGTTTATTGAATTTTGTTGCCCTGACACTTAGTAAAGTCTGCCACAGACCATGCTAAATGGTAACCAATCTGTTCATGTCATTCTAAATGTGTGTGTGTCTAAGAAAAGCTGTGCTTATAATACCATGATTAAAAATATATATTTGTTGCTATACAGTAACAATAATCTAATTTTGTCGGATATCGGTATTATGAATTTATAGGCTACAGTAAGTTAAAGATACCTGAAGCAGCTGCATTTTGCTGTTTAAGTGCTAGTTTAATAGAAATAATTTTAATGCGCATGAAAACTCAATCTTGATGCGCACAAGAAATATAAATATAATAATATATATGGTAATATAAACATTCGGGGCTTCAGCCCCCTTAGCCCACCCCTAGCGATGCCCCTGTTTAATTCCCAGGGAATTAATAACTTAATAAAATATGTAGGGGAGCACAGGGCACAAACTAACATGGGGTTAGTTGTAACACACATGGTTTAAATATTTCCACACATGCCAGCATAACCAAATTTACAGTATTTACTAGCTGCCATATCAACACTATATAGAGAATAAAGTGCACCAAAATTCAAAAATCGTTTGAAGATGTCGCTGAATATTTAATCTAGAAAAAGTATAGAAGTAGATTTCTGGCTGAAGTAAATTTTGTAATCTCAGTTTTTAGTATTCATTTAAAATTAGACAAATCTGCTATTATTTTAATCTCCAATCTGTTATTTATCAGTTTAGATAGTTTTATAATGCTTTGCTAACCAGCAGAAGACACTAACCAGTTTTAACTTCCAGTTGCACAGATGGGGAACGTTGTAACACTGCGTTACAGTGTGCCTCACTATTATTAAACTATGCTATTCTATGACATTAGCGATGCAATTTACACCATTTACTTTTATGAGTTTTAATTAGAAGCCACAAGAAGCAGGTGAATAAAGACTGACAATCGATGTTTAATGTTCAGAAATTATTATTTCAAGAAATGTAAAGCATTTTGGCTCGTTTATGTGTCTCGTGTCCTATGAAAGCTGTGTGTGGAGGGAGGGGAGTGTATCATTTATGAATTTATGAATGTGTTTCTTCATTTGCGCACTCGGTTTTGAACTACACTGTATACGTAGCTGCGTGTTGCGATCAGGGCCATCCCAAGCATGGTTGCAATGCGTTCATTGTCAAACTCCAAAATTAGATTTTTTTAATTCTTAAAAATGGCATTATTTTATTTGAAAAAGTTATTGATTTTATTTTATTGACAAAATATTTTAGTTTATCTTGTATATATTTTTTAATTAGATCCGATAACATTTTAAGCTGTCATATGGTTATGTTACAACGTGCCCCTCACATGTTGTCACATTTCACTTCCATTCTTTTGAGGTAAATAACGAAAAACATATACACTGTATTTATGAAACAACGCAACATATTTGTACTAGACAAGTGTGAAATTAAAGTGTATAAAAAAATTATACTCGAACCCCACGTGGATTTACACAAACTAAGAAAGTCAAACAGTGTTAGGTTGTGCCCCGTGCTCCCCTACATTAAATACAATATAACTTGCTTTGAATAAAAGCATCTGGCAAATGCATGGATGTAAATGCAATGTAAAAAATGTATTTTGGGTTACCTAATTCTGCATTTCTGTAAAATGGACAGCTGGCTGTATGATGATTCTGCCTCATATTCAGGATCCTGTTTTTGCTTGTAGAAATCTCCTATAACAGACAGAGTCACAACACCCTTTTAGTGTTACTATAGTTTATGATCAGAAAAAACAAAAAACCTACCGTACAGTAATACAAACATTTTTAATAAAATAAAAAATTTTGGTAACACTTTACAATAAGGTGTCATTTGTTAACATTAGTTAATGTATTAACTAATATGAACAAACAATTAACAATGCATCTATTACACTATTTATTGATCTTTGTTAATGTTAGTTATTGAAAATACAGTTGTTGTTTATTTATGCTAGTTCACAGTGCATTAACACATGTTAACAAACACAACTTGTGATTTTAATAATGCATTAGTAAATGCTGAAATTAACATTAACTAAGATTAATAAATGCTGTAGAAGTATTGTTCATTCTTAGTTCATGTTTACTAATGTTTTAAACTAACGTTAATGTTAACTGATGAACCTTATTGTAAAGTGTTACCACATTTTTAATATTGATTAGCAAAACTTACTATATTAATATATTGCTAGCCCGTTCCTCTCGTTCTGCGAGTTAGTAGAGAACAGCAGCCGTGGCTAATTTAGCTACTTTAGTAACATTAGTTAAGTTGACGAAAGCTCACCTGTTGTTACGACGGCAATCACAGGAAAAGACTCCAATACTCCACCGATGCAGACAACATGACCACAAGACCACAAACTTGAAAATAAAATACAAAAGATGTACTTTACAGTGGTATTTCTTAACTCAGTTTTCCTCAGTTTTTCATGTTAATTTGCGGTTTTATTTTATGTTTCTCACTGAATTTAGGGACCGTCTCTAAAGTTACATTCAACATTGGTACACATGTTTCTAACTTAAATAGCATTTGAAGAGAATGACACTTTCGATAGAGGCAGAGTACAAAAGATATTATGCTTCTCTGTGTTTGTTAACTTCAGCTAACTGACATTATTAACTTACCAGTTGATGTTATCGTCGATACTATGGCATTCACAAGAAGAGGCACCAAAATACACCTCCGACGTTGCAGATGACTTCTAGACTAGAAACTCCAAAAGAACAAACAAAAGAAGTACTTGAAAATACTGTTTAAAATCTCCACTGAAACAGTAATGTACACTCAGTAATGTTATTTCACGTTAGTTCATTTTTAAGGTTAAGTAACGACTCGCCAGATGAACTAACTTGCATTAAAGGGCAGAAGAACCTACAAATGTGACCCTGGACCACAAAACCAGTCTTAAGTCGCAGGGGTATATTTGTAGCAATAGCCAAAAATACACTGTATGGGTCAAAATTATCGATTTTTCTTTTATGCCAAAAATCATTAGGATATTAAGTAAAGATCATGTTTCATGAAAATATTTTGTAAATTTCTTACTGTAAATGTATCAAAACTTAATTTTTGATTAGTAATATGCATTGCTTAGAACTTCATTTGGACAAAGTCTTGGACAAAGTCTTATGTGTCAATTTCGAAAAATTGACACATAAGACTGGTTTTGTCGTCCAGGGTCACAAATGTGTTTCTCGGTTTAACTAAGTTTAATTTCGACTAATATAGGCGACCTTAATTTACTCACCAGTTGATGTTATCACCGTTATGGCGGCGTTAATCCGGCCGTCAGTCAGAAAAAAAGGCCCCAACTTCCGACATGAAAAACGACACGATGAATAATGTTAGTTTGCTGTTAACAAGTTAAAACATCTTAAAATATCTTAGTTTTGCATAAAACAGAAATAAAATACTAACCTTTTTGTCCAGTTAACAGTGCAACGTTTCTCTTTTGTCCTTTTATCACTGCTTCCACCAAACAGTAAACAAAAAAAAATCTCCCTTGCCATTGGTCAGTTTTTCGCAGGCAAGTTCACTACTGTAAATTTACAGTAATTTACTGTAAATGGATTTACAGTAGTGAATAATACAGTAGTGACCATATATTTTCCCATAATCCTTTGCTGTTTACAGTAAAATACTGTATATAAATTTTACATCATCTTACTGTACATATTACAGTAAAATATTGTTCAAATTACAAAAATCGGTTACAGTGTAACTTTAACTGACATTAAAGTATATTTTAGTTCACATTAACAACATTCAGCAGTACACTTTTTGTATTTCAAAGACAAAAGAAGCAATTATGAAAGTACGCTTAAGTAGGTCAAAAAACAAAACAAAACACTGAAGTTCAACTAATTTAATATAGATTTATTAGAATGTAATACATTTGAAATCAATTACAAATGAAATGCATTTAGCTTCACTGTTATTCACAGTGTATTTTGCATAATAAATACACGTGTATGCTAGTATGCTAAGTGCACTTTTTTTTTCTACGAAAGCGCCACCTCGTAAAACAGCTACGATCCTGAACAGGCTGATTCATACATCTCTTTTTTTAAAGCACTATACAGGGTCATGGCCTCTGCGTAACTACAACAAATTGCTGCAACATTTCTTAAACCTGTAATTACCTTCCTTAAATCAAATTAGGCACTTAAGAAGTGTTTCGCTTCCATGAATAAGCTACAGTTGCATACTCACTGCAGCCTTGTTTAAAGTGTGGAGTGAGTCTTTAATTACAACGGTTGATTCCCCAGGTTCTCATCAAAGCCTCTGATTACATTTTAGGTCAACAGATTACGGAACCACTTATGAGAAACTCAATGAAAAGGTGGGAGTAAAGACCATCCTCAGCTATCTATACGTCAGCCCCAACAACAAGCGCAAGGTAAGATTTATGGCATCCGTTTCTTCCATCTGCTACACCTACGGATTGTTAGTCTTCATGATATCTCTTTTACGAAGGTGTCAAAACATTTTTCAAGGTGATTATGCTTATGTGCGTGCGGAGCTCGAACCCTCAGCTCATTTATGACCGCTTACCGCGTTGGAAGGATTTCTCAGGTCTTCTTCTTGGCTCAGTGTGCTGTTGGCTAATATATCCTCTGGTAGTATTTACTAACCTCTCCTGCTTTTTATGAGATCAATACATTTTAAAGATTCACTGACTACAGTACGCAATTTTCATTTGGAGATATAGTAGCATTCAAAGCAAAACGCACTCGTATCATTAATATTGATAAGGCTGTATTTTTTCTTTTTTTACTTTGAGGGCTAATGAATTATGAACAGGATGAAAAGAGATTCATAAATTGCTAGAGTTTTAATCAAAGGCATGACAAGAAGGCTTGTATTTATGGCTTGAGGCTTGGGAGTTTGCTTTGACAGTGTAAGCTATCTTTCTCTGTCCTCCTTTTTTAAACCTCTTTTTTCTTTCTCTTTACTCTTTTCTTTATCAAGAGGAGTCGTTTACTACTTAATTGTGGCTATTAGTCAATTAATTATGGGCTGTAATGAAGACGGAACACGCCTCCAGTAGGTATCACTAAGACGTGCTAAGCTACATGCTTGTTATAAAGTTCTGTAAGCTGAAGTTTGTGAATTTTATGGAAGTCTAAGTACATCTGTACTATGCTTTAATTAGTTTGATTGTTTAAAGTTAGTTTAATCAGAGCTCAATTTTATTTCTGGCTCATTTGATTATAGATTTTTTTTTTCTAGTCATTCGGGATGATCTATTTCTAGCAAATGAAACAGCTTAAAGAAACTTAAATTTATTATAGAAATTAAGGATTTTCTAAGATTTTATTCAATTCAGTTTTCCCATGTTTTATGTGCACAATCTTTTAAATTTGCTGATATTTCCAGGTTTTCTGTAGTCACCTTGAAATGAACAATTCATTTAAATTTGGAACAAATTTAATAGACAGCATTTAACTAAATAGTTTGCTATAATGAAGCAGATTTAAAATGCAGAGCAGAATGTCTGAGCAGGGTTTGAATCAGTGAATCATTTTTTTTAATGGAATTTAGTTCATTCAAATGAACCATATGAACAAACCAATTCATAGAATGAATCTAGATTTCCCAAAGCTACTTATTAGAAAGAAAACACAACCTTTATGCATAACCTGTTGTGGGGATGTTTTGTTTTGTCAGACTTTTGGTTACATAATATGCATAAGCATTATTGGTCCCACTTTATATTTGGTGGCCTTAACTACTGTAACGGGACTGACGAGACGTGAGACGTGCGGATCCAAGTGCAAGCTTTTATTTATAGGCATGGTCATAAATACAGGCAGGGTTGAGCAATGGCAAACAGATATGGAAGGGACAAGACAAAGAGTAATCCTAGGGCAAGCGAAGTTCAACGATCGGCGAACAGTATCCAGTGGGCAAGGCAGAGAGATAATCCAGGGAACACGGGCTAGAATCCAATAGGGGTGCAAACAGTGTCCAAACGGCAAGGCAAGGGTTAATCCAGGGAACACGGGCTAGAACAAACACGGGAAAACACAATCCAAAACAGGCAGGGGAAAACTAACAGGGGCTCTGTAGAGTTGCTACGGCTAGGGGAGCGGAGGGCCAGGTCCACGTGGGAGTGAGAAGACCGGGGACTGAGGCAGAGCAGGACACCCAGGCAGAACCGGTGAAGCAGAGAACCCAGGCGGAGACCAGGACGGAACAGGAGCCCACCAGGGCAGAGCAGACGGAGCAGGAGCCCACCAGGGCGGAGCAGATGGGACTGGAGCCCATCAGGGCGGAGCAGACGGGGCAGATCGGGGCGAGAGTTCAAAGATGGCCTTCTTAGCCATGACAGAGAGTTCAGGGACAGCCCTTCTGGCTGCGACAGGACAGGCAGAGAATTCTGACTCTGGAAGGTCAGCGGAGACGTGCTGCTGCGACTCTGGACGAGCAGCTGTGACGTGACGTGACTTGACTTTAGGAGATCAGCTGAGACGTGAAGTGACTCTAGATGATCAGCTGAGACTTGGCTTGACTCGTTAAGATCAGCTGTGACTTGACTTGGTTCTTTAAGATCAACTGTGGCTTGACTTGACTCTCTGACATCAACTGAGACTTGACTTGGCTCATGAATGGCAGCAATGACATGACGGGGTGTTGTTGTGGCCGCCGTTTTGTGAACGGGCTCTGAGCGCACGCTGGTACGTCTGCGGATTTCGTGAGCGCACGCTGGTACGTCTGCCATTTCAGTCACAGACGTGGCATCGCTTTCCCCTTCCACGACACCCACAGTGAATAGTGAGCCAACAGTCAACAAAGCAAAGTCCAAAAAACAACACAGTGACAAACGCGTCGAAGCTATGATCGCAGAGGTTGATTAATGCCATCACAAAAAATCTCAATCAAAATAATGTCCGGTAAATCAGAATAATGAGCGATGGCTAAAAACTCTCTAATATGGTTCTCCAGTGATCGTGGGCCTTGTTTAAGGGCAAACAATAGTCTTGTGTCCATACCTGACAAATGTCCGTCTGAAAAACTGCTGGATCCTTGTGTGGCCAAGTATTCTGTAACGGGGCTGACGAGACGTGAGACGTGCGGATCCAAGTGCAAGCTTTTATTTATAGGCATGGTCATAAATACAGGCAGGGTCGAGCAATGGCAAACAGGTATGGCAGGGACAAGACAAAGAGTAATCCTAGGGCAAGCGAAGGTCAACGATCGGCGAACAGTATCCAGTGGGCAAGGCAGAGAGATAATCCAGGGAACACGGGCTAGAATCCAATAGGGGTGCAAACAGTGTCCAAACGGCAAGGCAAGGGTTAATCCAGGGATCACGGGCTAGAACAAACACGGGAAAACACAATCCAAAACAGGCAGGGGAAAACTAACAGGGACTCTGTAGAGTTGCTACGGCTAGGGGAGCGATAAACGCATACAATACTCAGCAGTGAGGGAAACAAAGTCCAGGGTTTATATAGAGATTGTGATTAGTGAGAGCTGTGTGATCCTGCCTTCAGCTGTGTGTGCAATCAGTGCAATGGATGATGGGAAATGAAGTCCAGTGTTATGTATGGTGTGAGTCAATGTGGTGAGCGAGTGACCTCTGGTGGAGGGTGAATGGAAGTGCAGACCAGATTCGTGACAATGTACTTACATTTAAATTAATAATTTGATACAATGTGCGTATTGTGTACATACATGTTTTTACATTGTACTTATATTTTTAAAAATACCTGTATGTAGTTACATCTGTAATTCATTTCAGTAATTACATTTATAATTACACTGTTGACCCAACCCTTACACCTTAACCCCCACCCTTAAACCTACCCACACCACCAAACCTGTCCCTATAACCTTACCCATATCCCACGTCAATAGCAGTAAAAGTGTTTTGCAATACAATAAGTACATTGTACTTATTTTTTGATGTAAATACATAGTAGTTAAGGCCACCTAATATAAAGTGTGACCGCATTATCTAATATGCACAAATAGAAATATGCACAAATTTCATCAATAAAAATCAATAATAAAAAAAAAGGATGTTGTGGGATTGTGGAGTATGATTTACAAGAAAACATTATTTAATTATTTCTGCTTCAAAAATGATTTAATTTAATTTAATTTAATTTAATTTAATTTAATTTAATTTAATTTAATTTAATTTAATTTAATTTAATTTAATTTAATTTAATTTAATTTAATTTAATTTAATTTAATTTAATTTAATTTAATTTAATTTAATTTAATTTAATTTTCACTGTGCATGTTGTTTAGGAATAAAATACAATATAAAGCATGCAAATTATAAACCATTATGTAAAATCCTGTTCTGCTCAGATTTCTGGCTCAGTGCAGAAGAAAAAAAAGTCATTTTGACAAGACGAATTTTAAAAATATGTATTGTAATTGAAATTTACAGACACACATAGATAAAATGTGTATGTATTTTGGGTGTATGGAGACAAAAAAAAAAAAAAAAAAAAAAAGCTCAATCTCAAAAATGATAATTCCTGAAAAAAAAAAAAAAAAAAAAACACACAACACTTTTTAAAAAATGTTTTAACAGTTTTTTTCCTGTAGTGTCTTGTCTTAAAACATGCCAGTTAAAATGTAATGAAGTCAATTCAGTTTTGTCGCTACTTTCGGTTAATTACTCCCCAGCACTGCTGCTCAGTCTTGTTCCCTTCACTATTCAGTTAAGATGCAGGAACTCTGGCAATCGTGACACTCAATCATAATGTAATAATCTGGGATTTTTTTTTTTTAACAGATCAATTTTGTTTTTCCTACAGTTGTGGGTGCTTATTTATGGATTCATATTTCCCAACAGTTCTGAAGCAGCAGATTTAATTAAGTTGTGTCTAGACGGCATCTCTACCACCAACACATGCACAAATGTCATCAACATCTGCTCAACAATATACTGTATTGTTCATCCACTCTGAATGCCAAAGGACAATCATTTTCTTCAACAAAGTAGCAAACTTGTACACCAGAGGGGGAGAGACGAACCCACAGGAGATGTCCCTTCCTCTTGTTGTGTCTAAGTGCTTCATTTCCCAGCCAGTAATTGAAGACGAAACGCAGGTTCACATAAATAGCTCCTCTCACTTCCACTGACATTATAAAACCAGGTCGGTGTCGTAATTAAGGGCTCTACTGTAAACATAATAACAGCTTTGGGTCTAATAGAATAGTCAACATCCATTTTTCCGCTTTTATGTTAACGTAATCTGGGATGGACATTTATATAAAACAAGCAGTGATTCTGTTTGAATGTGAATGGTGAATTGAAGAAGGACTGGTCAATACAGCATATCACAAAGAGCCATAATGAGTATAGTGTGGAGTGGAGAGTAGAGCTTTATTAACCCATTAATGCTAGTTGATAGTGTTCTCGATGACGCACTGGAATATATTCAACATGGAGAACACAGCAGGGAGTGAATATTCATTTAGAAATATATAGTAAGTATAGGATACTGTATAGAATGTATAGTCACTTTATATTGACAGAACAGTAGAAAGATCTTCCTAAAGGGAATGTGTGAATAATAGAATATGGCTCCAATATGACAAAAGTGACAAATATGATAAAAGTAGCAACTTCCTACATTTCTGCTGAACACGATAATTACTTTTTATGTTATAGTAATGCATTGAATATAATATTTTTTCCTCTGAAGTATTTCTCATATATATATATATATATATATATATATATATATATATAAGGCAACAAATAAATATAACAATTATTTAGACAAAATAGTTTAGTTGATTAAGTTCTAATTAAAGTATAATTAAATAAACAAAAATAAATTAAACTAAAAACTAATATAAATAAATTTCAGCAACATTTTAATGTACAGTATTAAAAACATTTTGAGATTTGCTGTTTTATTATTAGTTATTATTATTAAGCAAGTACACATTAAATTAATCAAAAGTGGCATTAAAAACATTTTAAATGTTACAAAATGTATATATTTCAAATAAATGCTATTCTTTTGAAATATTATTATTTATTTATTTCTTTTTAATAATCCTGTATCATGATTTCCACAAAAAATATTAAGCAGCACAACTGTTTTTAACATTGATAACAATAAGAAATGTTTCTTCAGCACAAAAGCAGCATATTAGAATGATTTCTGAAGAATCGTGTGACACTGAAGAGTAATTCAGCATTGGCATCACAGAATAAATTACATTTCTAAATGTATAGAATATATAATAATATGTAAATAGTTGTTTAAAATTGTAATAAGATTTCACAAAATTGCTATTTTTACGGTATTTTGGTGAGGATACGAGCTTTCAAGAACATTAAAAAATCTTGCTGAACCCAAATTTTTGAAGAATAGTGTATGTATAATTACTTTTGTCTTAATTGTCTGTTGGTTAGGATATTATAAACCCATCTTCAAATGCTGCTTAAGCATATTTTAGCAAAAATGCAAAATAAATATATTCTGGCTGGTAAAAAATATCCAATGGATGTGATCCAATTATTTTAAATCTTTGCTCTGCAAACCGCAAAGTATGACACAGTATCCTAAATACAGAAATGACCACTTTAATTCATTCAGTATTGGTTTTTGTGTTCTCTCTCACTGACAGTCTTTCACCCGTAGCTGACCGCTTCTCTTGCAGGGTTTTGGCAGTGCCGCCGTTTCATTTTCCTCTCCGCTGTCTACAATCTGCTGTGGTTGCACTTTCTGCTGCGCACATTTACCTTCTCCCCGTGGCGCTCACTGTTCAAGACTGTTGCATTGTGGTTTGGCTCTTACCTCACTAGTCTAATTACTGACCATCCTTTAATGATTTTAGAGAAATATTTTAGCCCAATATGACAGTCAGTTTTAAAGGGTGAATTCATTTTCTCCATCTCATTACACTCTGACTTCATATAATATTTGCTATAGGACTGTATGGCTTGCAAAACATAAATTTGCAGGAACACCCCAACCCCCCAACCCGCCCCCGGAACAGATTTTGGCATATTTCGGTATTTGTTGATGCCTCAAATTCAATTTGTCACACCCTGTAATGCACCCCTAAAAGCCACTCAAATTTTCCACACTGAGAAATTTCTTTGTGAAATGTATAATAAAATAAAATCATTTTCCCGTAGAGCACCGGCTATTTCAGGACAGAATATAATAGCAATTTCATCTTGAGTAAATTTCATATTCACTACAAAGCATTTCTGGCGTTGCTCATTTTTCTCATTTAAATGTCTGCTTGCTTTTTCCCTCCCACCGCCTTGAACAAATTATCCACATGACATTTTGCTACCAAAACCACAAGCTCCACATCTGATTATTTATCCTCCATAACATTCAGCCCCTTTTTGTTATACAATATTATATTTAGCCAAGATAAAACCATGGCTCATCACTTGGATGTGGATTCTTGATTGATGTGGCTGAATCTTAAGATGATAACTCAAGACCAGCCATTTCTTTACAGGCTAAGCTTCACTGGATTAAATGTGTGTAAAAAAAGCAATCCTATTAATATAAGTCCTTACTGAAGACAACGTCCATCCATACTACTGTGTGCTAAATGTACATGTATCATGCTAGTAAACTGTCTATTTACAGTAAATTTGATATCATAAAATGATTACATCAGTGTCAAAACAAAAGGAGAAATTTTGGCCCCACTTTATATTAGGTGGCCTTAACTACTATGTACTTACATCAAAAAATATTTACAATGTACTGATTGTGCTCATAATGTATTGCAAAACACTTTTGCTGCTATTAAGGTGGGATACGGATAAGGTTAGAGACAGGTTTGGTGGTATGGGTAGGTTTAAAGATGGGCTAAGAATGGGAATAGGTCAACAGTGCAATTATATATGATATTACAGAAATTAGTTACAGGTGTAATTACATGCAGGCATTTTTTTGTAAAAACAAGTATGTACACAATAAGTGCATTGTATCAATTATTAATTTAAATGTAAATACAGAGTAGTTAAGGCCACCTAATTTTTAAAGATGTACTGGTAATTGTTCCCCAATGCAGCCATATTGTGTGAGTCTTATAAAGAATCCAGGCACCTTAAAGGTGCTGTATGTAGGATTTTGACTCTACTAAAGCATAAAAATACCATAATATGTTTGCAGATATTTAAGAAACATGCTAAGTTAACATACTTGTTTATCTGAAAAACAATGCTACAGTCAGTTATTCTCCTTTTAAAATGTGCATTCCGGCCCGGAATGTCTGTATTTGTTATGGTTTGTGAAACCCGCCCACTGCCAGTTTACCCAATTGTATTTCGGCACCGCGGGTTGCCAGTTGGTGGAAAACACAGCGTATTTAATTGTATTCATCGTCATGTGCACTCGTTCCTGTTGGTGTCGTTAATCTGGCAATCTGCCTGTGCGTCAAGTCTGAGGAGGAGGGGCCGGGTGAAAATAACCGTCTCCAATATTTTGAATTTGGACTGCAATACCTAGTTCAACCACTCGGTGTCAATCCTACATACAGCACCTTTAAATAAATACAAAATAAAGATGCAAAGTGGCATAACATTTTAAAAAAGTAGTCTACATGACCAGTGTTGGGGAGTGACTAGTTACATAAAACAGAGTTACGTAATTCAATTACAAAATAAATGTAACTGTAATCAGTTACTGAGGACCAAAAAAAAAAAAAACTTATGAAAGTAACAGTTACTTATGAAAATAACAGTTACTTATGAAAATGTTAACAGTTACAAAGGGGATTGCATCTGAATATTTTCACCCACATAAATATTTAATTGATTTCTTTCCCAAATTACATTGACTGCTCTAAAATATGATACACCAATGTTTCAGGAGTTCAGGAAACAGAACAGGACACATGCTTATTCGATAACTGATTTATTTCCTTTTGGGTTTATGATTTTTTTCCAAGGCACTGTTAAATGCCAGTGTTTTTTGTCATAGCTCTGCAAAGCTTTGATTTCAAAAACATTTTCATAGCTATTAAAGTATTTCTTATGATTTTAAATCTTTTTTTTTTTTTACCTTAAAACGAAGTTATGAAGGATTTTGAAAGTCTGACAGTAATAAGTCATGAGTCCTACTGTAAGGTTAACCATGCCTGCTTTAAATGTTTCAAAATGATTAACATTTGAAAACATTCATTTGAAATTTAGAAAAGTAATCAAATGTAATTACATTACTTTATTAATGTAATTGAAATATTTGCACTACTTATTACATTTTAAATAGGGTAACTTGTAATCTGTAATATCTTACATTTTCAAAGTAACCTTCCCAACAGTTTCCATGACTCATGCGATATATTAAAATGTTTCCCTGAGAGAGAGAAAAAAGTGATTACTTAATAATCTTTCCTTTCAGTTGGTCTCTGACTGCTGTGAATGGACTATTGGGTCATCTGAATCAGTTGATCTAATTCATTCACAGTAGTCTGAATGATTCAGACTGTGAACGAATTAGATCAACTGATTCGCCGAAAATATCTAAAAAAAAAAAAAAAAACACAATTCTTGAATCAGGCATTGCTTATTCTCTCATTAATGCTCCAAGGACAGCCTGAAGGATTTGGAACAAAAAACAACTTCAACTTCTGTTCAAAGCCATTGTATTATAGCACACTTTTATGATCCTTTATGGTGCGTTTGTGTCCTTTTTGAAACTTACAAATGCCAGTCACCATTAATCGTGCAGTACATTGTTAAAAATGACTTCTTTTGTGCTCTACAGAAGAAAAAGACCTAGAGGTGTAGGTATCATCAGCATGGCATGGGTAAATTATGACAGAATTTGCATTTTACACTTCTTTAATATAAGCTAAATGCGGAATGAGTGATTAAATGCACATCTTAATGAATCTTAATGAATCTTTTCCTTGTGGAAATGCCCTTTCAGTGTGATTTGATTAGTTTTGCTTTCCGTCTGTGAATACAAACATTACGATCTCACAAGGATAGCAAAACCTACCTACACAAAGTCATACACATACAGAGATGAAAACCCACTATTAAATAATGAAAGGTAAAAATGTTTTGACAGTCTGTTCTCCTCTAGTGCCCCAGCCTGTAATTGTTATCACAAGGGACCTTTCATTCAGATAAGAGCGAGTGAACTGTCTTTTTACAAAGCGATTTTTCTACTTTTTTAAAATTTTTTAATTTAACGGCTCTCTGTTGGCTTGCAAAAAACCCTATTTCACTCAGTCATATGAACCCCACTTGAAGTTTACCAGCATACAACTGCACATTTGTGTGTAGTTGCGAGCATGTGTGTATGTTTAACACTATCCGTGCTTTATGAGTATGAAATTACAATAACTAGCAGGTAAACAGAGTTTGCACTCCATCCCTGAGGACATCTCGTGCACTTTCATGTTCAAGGACCTGTTTTCATCCTTTCTACCTCTCACAAAAAGGCACATTTTTAAAAAGTAAAACATCCACATTAAACACCCACTTGTCAGGAGTACACCACACACGGCCTGCTGGGAATGAGGGGCTGATAGTGACCTCATGATAAATGGTGATAGCTGATGGCTAAAGCAGTTAACGTCACTAAACCAAGGTTGAGATTCAGATCATTTGTGTAGGATTTTCTCTAAGCTTTTAGCATGTTGATGCCAAAGGGGTGAAATGAGTGTAATTATACAGTACACTCTTAAAAATAATGCTTATTGGCATCCGTGGTTCCATGTAGAACATCCATGGAATCTTTCTATTCCACGAAAGGTTCTTTAGATTATTAGAATGATCTTCACAGTATAAGAAGAAACCAAAATGATGGTTCTATGGCATTGCTTTGAAAACCTCTTTTTGGAACCTTTATTTTAAAGGATGTTGTTGTGTGTGTTGTTTTCTGATATAGCAAGACTGTCTTTTAGCATAGCAACACAACTTTAGCATCATAAATTGGGTAAATACTGCAAAGGCTTGAAGAAACTAGCAGTCGTTGTGAAACGAGACACATACGGCGGCTCTAAAATTCAGATCGATCTTTAATTCATGATTCACTTTGCGAGAACTGAAGCTGTAGCAGTTTTGTGTGCCGATAAAGAGAAAACGCAAGAAGCTAGTCTTAATGGGTGTGATTTTCAGTCAGTTTCTGAGGTGGTGTGGGCAGTTCTGATGGAATGAGCTCTGCAGGGGAAACACTCACTGATGGGGCGGAAGCAAACGGCCTAACTGAGAAAGAAATAAAGATGAACATCTGTTAGCCCTCAGGCATCATTTCAAAACGCCTGCAATGAGTAGAGAGAGAACAGAGAGGTGATTAAAACAGAGAGAGAGAGCGAGAGTAGCCATACTCTTGCATAAAAAAGACAAGACGATCAACTTTGGGAAAAGGTTTCCTTTGTTTAAGAATTCATTTATTATTTATTTTATTAATGAGGATAATCTCCATGTATCCTCAGTTATGAGCATAAAATTCTTAGGACAGCTTCATTTCATCTTAGTTCAAACTATTATTGGATACATTGGCCCACATGGTGGTAATGCAATGTTTTGATGAATGCTCTCATGCATGCGCAATTTGTATTTGTCTGCTTATACTATACTACTATACTACTTATACTACTACTACTACTACTACTACAACAACAATAACAACTACTACTACTACTACTAAGAATAATAATAATATTGGGGGAAAAACATTTTTTGCATGTCAGGAAATATTGAAGAAAAACAATTATTATAAAAAAAATATATTATATTTAATTTAGAATAATAACATTTCAAATAATATATTGTTATTTTATATGCATATTAATTATGTATATATTGTATTATTATATATGAGCATATCGCATAAAAGCAGTCAGTATCTGCTGTGACCACCATTTGCCTCACGCAGTGCAACACATGGAGTTGATCAGGTTGTTGATTGTGGCCTGTGGAATGTCGGTCCACTCCTCTTTGCTGGATATTGGCAGGAACTGGAACATGCTGTCGTATACGCCGATCCAGAGCATCCCAAACATGCTCATGTTTCTTGCATGGTGACCATGCTGACCATGCAAGAACTGGGATGTTTTCAGCTTCCAGGAATTGTGTACAGATCATGAGGTGATGGTCGTGGATGAATGGCACAACAATGGGCCTCAGGATCTCGTCACGGTATCTCTGTGCATTCAAAATGTCATCAATAAAATGCACCTGTGTTCGTTGTCCATAACATACGCCTGCCCATACCATAACCCCAACGCCACCATGGGCCACTCGATCCACAACGTTGACATCAGCAAACCGCTCACCCACATGACTGCCATCTGCCCTGTACAGTGAAAACCGGGATTCATCCGTGAAGAGAACACCTCTCCAAAGTGTCAGATGCCATCGAATGTGAGCATATGCCCACTCAAGTCGGTTACGACGACGAACTGCAGTCAGGTCGAGACCCCGATGAGGATGACGATCATGCAGATGAGCTTCCCTGAGACGGTTTCTGACAGTTTGTGCAGAAATTCTTTGGTTATGCAAACCGATTGGTGCAGCAGCTGTCCGGGTGGCTGGTCTCAGACGATCTTGGAGGTGAAGATGCTGGATGTGGAGGTCCTGGGCTGGTGTGGTTACACGTGGTCTGCGGTTGTGAAGCCAGTTGTACTGCCAAATTCTTCTTTGGAGAAGGCTTATGGTAGAGAAATTAACATTCAATTCACGGGCAACAGCTCTGGTGGACATTCCTGCAGTCAGCATGCCAATTGCACACTCCCTCAAAACTTGCGACATCTGTGGCATTGTGCTGTGTGATAAAACTTCACATTTTAGAGTGGCCTTTTATTGTGGCCAGCCTAAGGCACACCTGTGCAATAATCATGCTGTCTAATCAGCATCTTGATATGCCACACCTGTGAGGTGGATGGAGTATCTCGGCAAAGGAGAAGTGCTCACTAACACAGATTTAGACAGATTTGTCAACAATATTTGAGAGAAATAGGCCTTTTGTGAACATAGAAAAAGTCTTAGATCTTTGAGTTCAGCTCATGAAAAATGGGGGCAAAAACAAAAGTGTTGCGTTTATAATTTTGTTCAGTGTGTGTGTATATATATAATGATATTATATTGAAACAATGTGTATTGTGAAAAGTACTATGAATATAAAGTTGACTTGACGTATTGTTATAACAACAACCACAACGATAATATTAATAATAATAATAATTGTAATTTTTTTTTTTGCATGTCGGGAATATTGAAGAACAACATTATATGATATTTAATTTAGAATAATAACATTTTGAATAATATATTGTGATTTTATATGTATATTGATTATGTATATATTGTATTATTTGATATGACCATATCTTTCAACAAGTACATAAACAAACAACTTATCAGTAATATATATATATAATTATGTACTTATTATATTACAGTATATTATATATTTGCTTAAGTTTTAATATGTCTGGTGTCTTTTTTTTTTCTTTTCTTTTTTTTTTTAATTCTTTTTAATCATGCTAGATTGTAATTGTTTTGTCAACATGTCTTTAGATTGCTTTAACATGTTCAGCTGATTCACAGAACATCAAATTGTTATGAGTGGCCACTCAGTGCCGTGTTTTCAGCCCAAATGTGTTAAATTACCCCCTCTAGTCTGCATTCTCTTCCTCATGCCTCAAATCGTCGCTTGTTAGCTCGCCTCTTCGGCAGACTCTCAATCACACATGAGACCTTTGCTTGGTTTGCTCAGGCCCGCGTCTGACATTTCTCATTCTCATATGAAGACTTCACATTTTCCCTCGTCGGTGGAAGTCACTGCCTCGCTGACCTTTCTCTTCCCAAAGCTTTAATTAGGCTCGGCTTGCCTGACCAGCTCCCCGGTTCACCCGTGGTTTGACTTTCCCCCCCTTACCCCGTCGACAAGCTTGTACGCTCGTGTATGTGTCTTTGGAAAGATAATTGCCAGATAACAGGGGTTGATCTTTTTGGGGAAAGAATTGTACTCATGTTTTCATGTAGAGGGAGAGAATGAAAGGATGTGGGCATACAAAGAGAATAAAAGATTAAAAACTTTGAAAGTACATTATAGACAAAAATCTTGTGTCTAAGCTAAAGGATTCCAACATGAAAGACTAATGCTGTCTTTCTGCTTTGACATTTGTTTCTTTATGAAAGGAGGACATTTTCCATTATGCAATATCTCTTATTGTTAATTGATAATTTACAGTTTTGATCTACACTCTTAAAAATAAAGCTTCTATAAGGCGGGTTAGTAAATTATGACAAAAATAATTCATTTTCAATAATTCAATAATTCACTATCCTTTCAAAATAATATTTTTCCACTATAAATAATCTTTTGTGCAATGGAAAGATTCCATGGCTGTTAAAGGTTCTTCATGGAAGCATTCATGCCAATAAAGAACCTGTTTTTTAAGAGTGTAGTATGTAGAACTGTAAGCTTTTTTGATAGTTTTCAAGGTATCCCATGCAAGTGCTGGAATGCTTGCGTTATAATCAGTTTCTCCTGTCGCCTGGCAACCCCACGAGTGCCATCCGCTCCCTCAAAGACAAGCCCTAAAACTGAGCCATCAGCACAATCTTTCAGTCAGAGCACCAGACTGTGCCTCCTGAGAAAGATTTTTAACATTTAGC
The DNA here is from genome assembly GCF_012432095.1 of Onychostoma macrolepis. Classification (NCBI taxonomy): domain Eukaryota; kingdom Metazoa; phylum Chordata; class Actinopteri; order Cypriniformes; family Cyprinidae; genus Onychostoma; species Onychostoma macrolepis. The sequence continues at coordinate 14,903,582 of NC_081155.1, forward strand.
TGATTTCTTTGTGTTTTTAATCGTCCTAACCTTCAGCAACAGCAGTAAACTGCGCATACTTTGTCTCAGCCACTAGATGGAGGTTATTCTTCAGTGTTGTGAGCTGATGTTTATGTGGCAAGTGTTTTTCATTTACATTAAAATGGGATGTGCTTTTTCTGTATGGAGCAGTCAGCAGTTTTACTTTTGCAGGTTCCATGTCTGAAATGAAAATGCATTTAGGAAATCTGTTTTCTAAATGCATGTTATAGATCCTATTGTTAACTGTTCATCCATGCATGTTTCATTCATTTACAGTATTTATCAAAATATTATAACTGGGTCTTCCACAAAAAAAAAAAAAAAAAAGAAGCTTTTCTCTGGTGATGTATGCAGGATTACTCCAATCATTTAGTCTGCTTGAACCTGCCACTGTAAGCTCACATTCATCTGCCTCCATATTTCTGTGTAAAAAAAAAAATTTATATATAGGCTATATATATTCGTACACTGATTCATTTAAGAAAATTTTCTGTAGATTACATCCAGTGTTGGGGAAAGTTACTTTTAAAAGTAATGCATTATAATATTATTCAAAAAATAATATTGCAAAAATATAACTTTTTTCTTTTTTTTGTAAATTTAAAAGTAATTAATTACTTTACTTGAAAAAGTAATCTGTATGAATATGGAAAATTATAAAGTATGAAAAGTAATCTGTTATTTTATTTTATTTTAATTTACGTTTTGTTAGCTAGTTACCTGAGCCATAAATGCTGATTTATATTTTATTATTAGAATATACTGTGTGTGTGTGTGTGTGTGTGTGTGTGGGTGGGTGGGTGTGTGTGTGTGTGCGTGTAAATACATGTACATATTTTCAAAATATATACTGTAAGTGTGTATATATATTAGTGCTGTCAAATGATTAATCACATCCAAAATAAAAGTTTTGGTTTACATAATATATGTGTGTATACTTTGCATATTTATTATCTACTGTATGTATAAATATACACACATACATTATATATTTTGAAAATATCTACATGTATTTACATGTATATATTTATATAATTTATATTGTACATAAATGCATTTCATATATAAACAACATATGTCATACAGATCTGGCAATTATATGTGGGTGAGTAAATTATGCCAAAATTTTCATATTTAAGAAAAAGGGAGTGAAAATATATTGAGATTGATTAAAAAACGCTTAGTTTTTTCACAGCTCAAACACAAACTATCTCTCTCGCTCTCTCTCTCTCTCACACACACACACACACACACACACACACACAATAACCTGCCTGAGTTATCCCAGCACCCGTTTCCCAAGGCAACCTTAAATAACAGCACCTTGGATGTTTTGTGAACACCTTGAGCGCTCACCTGGGACCCGACACAGCATTTCACCCTAATTGGTCAGTTCTCCTGTGAGCAAACAATAGCCTTAGTTAATAAGGCAATATGGACGGGTTCACCACCTGCATCTCTAATAAGAGCAGAAAAACCCAACAACACAGCTCTGAGTTCAGGGCGCAGATTCAGTCCTCAGATCTGTGGCATCAGCAAGGGAGGAAAAGCAACTTAGTGTTCAGTCATTCCTGTGCTGGATGTGGGGGGAAATGCGGCCCACCTGTACACACCTACAAAGACTGTTGCAGAGATTTGTGTGCGCTGAAAACATAAGCGTAAGCACTGTAAGGTAAAACAGCATGGTTTACAGTTTTTTAATGATGTTTAGCCATCAGAGAAAGAAAGTGCATGTGTGCTACTTCGTTTTGTGTGTGTGTGTGCTTAAATAAGGACTGTATGCGACTGTGCAAGCTTATGTACACATTTTTTAACGAGACTTCATTTTCATCTGATCACAAATTCAATAAGCATAGATTAACTGTCCTCTGCTGGTCAATAATGTTATAATAGCATTAACCTTCTCTGGTACTGTGTTTTCTTATGGCACCCCTCTTCTTCTTCTTATTATTTTTTTAATAGGACTTTAGAAGAAAAAAAACAAGAAAAAAAAAAAAAACAAGTTTGCTGTGCACTGTTGGATTTAACAGGTCTGTCTTTAAACAAACCAATGATATGATTTTAATTTAGTTTTTAAGAAATGTTATCTCCACACTTCATTTCACTTCACACACTTCAGATTTTTTTTTCTTTCTTTCCTTCTTTTTTTTAAAATTATATATATATATATATATATATATATAATTGTATAATTTGTATTTCACTGTTTTTAAATATAATTTATATAAAAATAAGTTTGTTTTTGCCACTTTTTATGTATGTTTACATAGCTGATGCTATCTAAAAATGGGGTTAAAATTGATCGATTTTACATAAATGTTGACAACAGTGTTCACAAGTTGTTAAATATTTTGCTAAACTGAAAAATTGCTGTAAAAAACCCACTTTTTTCCCCCCTTCTTTTGGCTTTATCACTTTTACTGGAATAACAAAAACATAAATTTCTACACAAAAGCAAACATACACTTTTCATTAAAAATATTTCATATTTCTACTTTCATATTGTGAAAGTAAAATCACACACACACACACACACACACACACACACACACACAAATGTCAGTAGGCCTACAATGCTTCTTTTGTTTTTTTTAAACTTGAAAAATGAATATACTTAAATGTATTTGAAATACATTTATTTCATGCTAAGTATACTACAAATACATTTTCATATTCATGTACTTAATAAAATGCCCTGCAATTGTACTTTTAGTATACTAAACTGTTATACTTCAAGTCTGATAAATTGGAACAACTAATTTTGTACTTAATACACTTTAATTGTGCGGAAGTAGTGCTGAAGTCAAATTAAAGACATACTTAGTATATTTGATTGTGCTAAAGTGGAACTATTGCAAGTATACTTTAGGTACACTTTAAATGTTTTGCATTTAAAGGGCTATATTATACAATCTTCATCAAAAGTGACATTAAAACACATTTTAGGCTTATTAATAAGAAATGTGCATTTTGCACAAGTAATACTCCAAATAAAGTTTCATTAAAATTTTATATCAGTAGGTCTCGAGTTATCTGTCAGTAAATATGTTAATAGATTTGAACTGTACTTAGTATGAAATAAATGTATTTTAAATATATTACTTTTTACTAGGGGGGTTTGAAATAATTGCACATTTTCAGTGTAATATTTTTTATTTGTTCGTTCGTTCGTTCATTCTGTGAATCTACTTTGAAAGAGAAATAATTCTCACCCTCATATCATTCCAAACCCAAATTATTATTATGTTATTCTTTTGTAAAATCCAAAAGAAAAATGAATAACTATGAAAGATGAGAGGATAGTGATTGAAACTGAAAAGCTCAATAAAGGACATAAAAGTATTGTAAAAGTAGTCAGTATGACTCATATACTATACTTTTCTGAAGTCTTTATGAGGAACAGATTTAAATTTAAGTAGTTGTTCACTGAGAATCCTCCTAGGGAGCACAACCCCACACTGAGAGAATGTGAGAAACATCGACTTAAATAGATGATCACATTTGGAACATAGTTTGCCAATATGAATATTGCCATCTGAATCAAGCATTAATGCATTTCCTCAATAGGAATTTTTATAGACAATAGCGTCAAACATATCATTTATTTTTAAATATCCATGATAAAATAATTGATTTTTATGAATAAATGACACAAGTATGATTTATGTGGCGATTGTTCTGAAGTGAGATGAACACAGCTGTGTTGTATGGAAAAAAGAAAGAAGACTGCAGTATTGGCTCAACAGTGAGGATGAGATTTAAAACATAGAAAAACAATATTGAGAGATGTATCATAATTATTCATTCAGTTTGCATTTGCTGAAACTTTGTATGTAAATTCATAAACTAAAGAGAAGAGAAATAGTTTTATTTTTTTTTCACAAAACATTTATTATTTTATTTTATTTTATTTTATTTTATTTTATTTTATTTTATTTTATTTTATTTTATTTTATTTTATTTTATTTTATTTTATTTTATTTTATTTTATTTTATTTTATTTTATTTTATTTTATTTTATTTTATTTTATTTTTGACCATTGAATTAAAAAGCTAAGTTCCTTGCTGGGCCTTTGGCACAGTGGTTTCTGTATTTGTGCAGTGGTGCAAAAGCGTCACATGTTTAAGTCTGGCCTACAACATGCTTTGACTCATTCTCCTCTTCCATCTTTATGGTTTTTATCTATATGTAGGCAACATACCTAAAAAAGGAATCTGAATTCCAAGCTCAGAAGACCATTTATCCAAGTCAGGTTAGCAGTTACAAAAAAAAAAAGGCATTCATGACCGACCTCGTTATAGTCAGGATTTACGGGAGTGAGACAATCCAATTAGTTTAAGATGGAGCCGAAACATGTTCCTAATTTCATTAATATTCTATCAGAGGCGACATAGCGCTGCACAGCGGGACTCAAAGATTCTCCACCGCACTCTCTAAGCATCTCTCCAGCCACCTCATCTGCTGCTTCATTAACCTTTGTCTTCCCAGAAACCTCTGCTCTCATGCTTCAAGTCACTGATAGGGACTTAACATACAGAATCAGAGGAAAGATACGGAGGTGGATTTTGCAAGGCTGCATGAGTATGGAGACGGAGAAAAGAAGATAAAATTAATTGCCCTTGGTAATGTGTGACTCACATTATAAAAGAGAAGTCGGCAAGGCCAGTGCAGATCAGCCTTAATTTTATCTAAAACTAGAATTACTTGTTCTTGAATTATCTGCATTTCACTTCATAGTGCTGATCAAAGCTTTGCAAAGTAGGTGTGCGAAATAGCATAATCGGTATTTCATCTTTTTACTACATTTCTTTGGAGCATCCGCAGTGTCTCATGCTCAGGTTCTTTCTTTTCGTTGCTACCTGTGTCTCTCTGTCTCCTTGTGTTCCTTCCATCTATTTCCGCACAACTGAAGGTCAAATGACAGTCAGCGAGACACATGCATCTGGATATTGTATTTTCATATGTCTGCGTCAGGTATAGAAATGCAGATGGGGAGACATTAATCCATAACAGCTTGTATGACTGATATATGCGATTATGTACAGTCTGGTGGATTCTAGCATGATCTGAATACAATCTGAACACGTCTGACTTAAAGGAACAGTTCACACTGAAATGTAAATGTCACCGTTTTTTAGACATCTCGTATTAAAATTGGTTTCCGATGAGTCTAACGTGATCAATTTTTGAAGGAAGTGTCTCTGATTTTATGGCTATGATACACATATCTCTCATTGTGTTGATAAAGCACAAGAAGTATATAACATGTATATGTATAGGTTTTTTTGGATGCCTGTTATCCTATAAAGCTGCATACACCCAATACATTTTGAATCTGTGTTTTTAGAGCAAAGAATGATTGGATAGCATTTACTCTCACAAAGGCAATGTGACACCATATATTTCGGGCTGATGTGGGTTAAATGCTTGGTTTATGTTTACTATTGGATTTACTATTACTATTAAATACAGAAATCTTATTTAATCCAACTAAATCCAATAAATTAAGTTACAGCAAGTAATTTACGTTTTTTATCTATATCTATCTATCTATCTATCTATCTATCTATCTATCTATCTATCTATCTATCTATCTATCTATCTATCTATCTATCTATCTATCTATCTATCTATCTATCTATCTTATCTATCTGTCCGTCCGTCCATCCGTCCGTTTATTTATACATACAGTACATACATGTACACACACCTTTTTTATCAGTGTAGTGTTGTCCACTTACAATCAGAGAAGCTGTAATAGATGTTAATATCAGGTGTATTTTGTCCAAAATTACCTTAAAAGTATTGAAAAATATCATAAAAACTGTTATATATTTCAAGTGTAATCCATACAATACCTTTATGTGAGAAAAGACGAAACATTTAGCATGATAGTCCTAAAGGCTGATTGATTGATTGATTGATTGATTGATTGATTGATTGATTGATTGATTGGTTGGATTGGCATTTTTGGTGCTCCAGGGTTTTCACAATTGTAGTTTATTTAAGGTGGTTTTACATTATCAGTCTGTCGCACTTGGTACAATGAAAGCTTGCTGCCAGCTCAATTCATCTCCAATTCATCTCCAACATCTCAGTACATTGGGGAAAAAATGGTGTAGTAGATACTTTGAAGCAATTTTGGTAGTATAAATAAATTATTACTAGAAATTTCAAGTACCACATTGAATTAAACCTGAAATTGTGAAGTTGAAAAACTAAAATAGTATTTTCATGTACTCCAATAATGTTTCATTTACCAAATATCATCTACAAAAATCATAATTTTTTAACAATGCAGCATATTTTAAACATAGCAGCAATCAGATGTTAAAAGAAAATAAGGTATCCATCAATAGACCAGCCCAAAAAGCACAGCTGATCGGTTGGCATATGGGTCATGTTGGTTGAGTTGGCAGTATTGAGTGATGAGCTGATCTTCTGGGTTCCAGCCACTATGGTTAGCATTAGCATGTCCTGTTTGACGAATGGGCTGGCGAGCTCTGCTGCCCTGCTCTACTTAATAAAACTATTGCCCTGGAGAGCTGTGTCAAGAGCGCAATTGAAATGGAAACCGATTCCGAAGTGGACACTAACGGTTTTATGTGCCCGGAAAGAAACAGGACAGGTCCTTGAACAAGTTGCCGTGACCTATATTACATCAGCAAGAGGGCTATTGATCTGATAATATAATCAAAACTTGTGTCCATAAAGTTGCTATGAGAAAAATTAAGATACGGTTTGTTTAAAGCTTTACAAACCCAAAGGAACAGAAAAAAAAACGAGCCTAAAGCAGTTCAAGCGTTCAGTGATGCTGTAAACCGTGGAGCTCAGACACACAATCCTTAGACCCGATACCTCCAGCTCTCTGTCAATGATAAGGTTTCCAAACGGTTCAGCCTCGCTGATTCAATTATATTTGAGGCTGATTATATTTATTTATTTATTTTCAAAATTCGCACAAACTTAAGACTAGTGGCACACTAAAACAGAAAAGGAAAAAAAAAACTCTAGGGAAATTATAGATTTAACGGTCTGGCTGCACTTTAGGGTGAGTTAAAGTGCGCACGCTCATGCCGTAATGAATTACTCACTGGAGTGTGTTACAAGACTGACAGCGTTAAAGAGATTTATGTTTGTGATCCACTGCGATTATGATGAGATCAGACCAAGCAAATCAGGGATTGGAAATGAAGATATCACATTTAACACGAGCCGTGCTGCCACAACTTTAAAAGTGTTCATTAAGACTTGCAAATTAGGAACACGGTTTGTGAGTTCATCAAATTTATGAGCTTCCTGTCTTGTATGTGAAATACAAATTGAGATGCAGTGTTGATGTTTTTATTTATTGATTTAATTTAATTGTGATTGCATTGTATTTCTTTTTAAGGAAACATTCCAGGTTCAATACAAGTTAAACTCTGTATATGTATATAACCTCTGTATATAACCACGGTTCATATACGTGTGTGTTTATATAACATATTTGTTGTATATAAAATTATAAATTTGAGGCTACATTTATAAATATAGTAACACTTACTATTTAAAATAAGTGTTTAATATATTAATCTATTGCAATAATCTAATAGCATTTATTTTTTCAGTTAATTTATCTATTTAATTAATCTATTTACTAATCTATATATATATATATATTTTTTTTTTTTTTGTTAAATTCCTGTGATTGCAAAATTGTGTTTTCAGTAACCATTGTTTCCAGTCTTCAGTGTCACAAGATCCTTTAGAAATCCTTCTATGTTGATTTGATGCTCAGAAAGCATTTCTTATTACCATAAATGTCTTTAGTGTCACTTTTGATCTATTTAATGCATCCTTGCTGAATAAAATTAATAATTCCTGTAAAATATGTATGTATATATATATATATATATATATATATATATATATATTCACCAGTCTTGTTATTGCAGTCTTTCAACATGTTACAATGTCTATTTGTAGACAGAAGTTCACAGATGTCCCCGAGGGACAGCGAAGCCACTCTTCAGAGACTAAGAAGCTGTTTTCTGTGTTTCAGATCATGCTGCTGACAGATCCAGAGGTGGAGAGCAGTTTGCTCATCAGCTCAGATGAAGGCGCCACCTATCAAAAATATCGCCTCAACTTCTACATCCTCAGCCTGCTGTTTCACCCTGAGCAGGAGGACTGGATCCTCGCCTATGGCCACGACCAGAAGGTGCAGAATCATTTCAGCTAAATCATTCCTGAAAATATAGGAAACAGCATCTAATTATGGCACAGAGCTTTCAGCAAGGCACCGTTCACGCGGCTCTCTAATTATCAAGCTGTTTTATTGCCAAATATAACCAAAGCCAAAGGAAAAACAAATTTATAGTATTTTCATTCTTGATAAAGAACATTGTAGACACAAACTGCAAAGCAAGATGAAACAATAATGAAAGTGTGCGTGCAAATGGATGCTAATCTGTATTTAGGCTTGAAATATGTCCTTAGAAGGCAATTACCAATGCAAGAGGAAATACGTCTTAGAGACAATTTCAGTGAGCTTAAAGTTGGCAATTAAGGCAATTTATGGATCCCCAGTCGCAAGGAATTATCATTAATTATATGGTTTCGAGCTCATGGTTTAGACTAATAAATTATGAAACATTTTTATTCTTCTGAAAAGATTGTTTAAGCATCAGATTTAATCATATCAAAAGATAATTTAACTAGTTAAGATTTGTTTTATATTTATTTATTTATTTTCCTGATGCTGCTGATGAATCATTTTAATTCCTTCCCTCTGTAATTTTGGATTTGATGTGGATTTAAATTATATAATACATTTTTTCTTCCCCAAATGTATATTCTTTTCAAGCATGGAAAAAACAAGAACCAATTCAAACAACAAAACTTTTCACAGTGACATGCAATATGTCAAATAATGATAGTTTCTGGTCTCAAGTGATGGTGTTAAACAGCATTGACTTCAATTTTGACAAATCAACATTGATTTCATCCTTGAAGGAGGGCCACTGACAATGAATTACAATTAAATGAACATAATCAAAAAGAATTATCAGCCAATTGACGGCTAATAGTTGGCTGTTTGCACAATGTGCATGACTAGCCACGGCTGAAAGCCGCAAAAGCAAACAGCATAAAAAGAAAACAATCACTAATGTAATTAAACCCTATCCAAATCTATGCCACACATAAATGCATAATTTATTAGTGTTGACAGTTTTTCTGCCGTGGTGTCATTGGCAAGGTTCCTGAATTTGTTGAGGTTGTTTTATGATGACAGTAAACAGAGGAAACGAGCTAAAATGAAAAGCTCAGTAACCTTCAACACTTTTGTGCCTCCCTGCAAAAAACAAAAATAAAAAACTGCTTAAAACAAGACAATGCTGGTGTTAAACCAATTGAGCGGCAATTTGGCCAGGGTAGGAGACCAGTTTGAACCATCTAAGACCAGTTTAGGCCTCTTTAAGAAGTTGTTTTCAGCAGAGCTCTACTCTTCGCTTCTGTCTGATTTGGTTTAGTTTGATCCAGTTTGATTTGTTCTGTTGGTTTCCCATAAGTCTGTGTCTAAATATGACCGAGCTCCATCCACCCACAGTCAGGATGTTATATTGGATATGAGATTGTGATATCACAGTTCCCAACTGATGCAAATACAAATGCTGCATTGAAACCCCCCACTGTTTTAGAAATGTCTTGCAAAACCTGGCAAATATATGCTGCTTTGTGCAAGGCAAGTGAAGTTTCACACCTAGGGAAAACTTTTGCTCAACACTTTAACAAATGCCACATTTCATTTCAAAATGCTGTAAGTACCAGTGTGACATATTTATGTTTGCCTTTTATATAAAATGATTTCTCCCAAAGAACTGTGCACATAAATAGGATTCTTACTGTCATACTGAGAAACATATATATGAGTCATTTGTATGCCCCATTTAGTGAATTTAAGATCTCAGTGTTTGTTGACTCGCTGATTGCCAAGTTTCCACTGTAATTATACTAATTTTGAAATGATCATGTTAAGATTTTATTTTATTCTGTGTTTTATTGGAAATTCATTCATAATTTAATTTGCTCGGTTCCAAAACCTAGTTAGGTCTCTACGTAGGTAGCATTTTAAGTCTTCTTAGGCACGCTTCTGATGTAAATTCTGTTCCCAGTGTGTGACGGCTTCTAAAATACAATGTTTTGTATAAATTTTAAGGCAGCATCACATGTACCCTACTAAACAAAAAAAAATCAATTCAAAAGTTTGTAAAAGTTTTAGGAAATATATTGGGAATGTATATTGCACTAAAATGGTCAAATCACGTTAAAAAATGCCATTTTTAGCAAGTATTCACTTAAAAACAGTTGGTTATGTCTTACATGAATGTAAACAGTTGGGAGAAAATCAGATAAGTATCAGTATATTAGATCCGTGCATTAGGTCTTAGAGTGACAGCAGCCTACTAGTCCTGCTGCTGTCTGTGGAATTGATGTTGACCAAAGAAGAAAAGAAAAGAGAAAATCTGTCACTGCACTTGAAAGAATAACCTTTGCAGCTTTAAAACAAATGAATGTTTAATAATACAGTGAAGATTGTGCAGTGTATTATTTTTACATTTTATTATTTAAATATAGTTTGCAGATAGGGAGAACATAAAGATTTGTATGGATTTTTGCTGCCAGTCTTAGAAGGATAGATTTGTAAATAGAGAGCAATATGTGTAATTAAACCTTAAACCTCACCATCATAAGAGACAGGAACCTTCATAGAATCTCTTTGCTAACACAATTTTTCGTCTTCAGCTCTACAGCTCTGTTGAGTTTGGCCGTCGATGGCAGCTCGTTCACGAGCGGGTGGCGCCCAATCGATTCTACTGGTAAGCTCTCTGTGTGATTTCTTCTGCTGCATGTGGAACATCAATCATTTGAGCTCCTGCATTCTGTGTCTGATAAAAGAGTAAACCAAAGAACATGGACTGTTGTTCAATCCTGATGTGATCTTCCCCACTGTGCTCCACCACCGACGCTACCTCGAGGTTTTATGTCCAAAGCTTAGAAGCTCTTTAATGAATGTTGTCATTAGACCTTGTTTCTGAGTCGGAGTCTGCATTTGCAATGTTGCAAATGATTTAGTCATTAAGAAAGCTTATTCAACTTGATCAGGATGGCTAATAGATGTCTAGACAGTGGTGATTAAAGAGACCTGTTGAGGAATAAATTCTAAATTCGATTCGATTTTATGTTTATCTCTGGTCTCAAGTGGACAAGCTGGAATGAACTGAAAGGTATTTTGGTCCTGGATCAATTGAGTTTTTTTATTTTATTTTATAAGTTTTTTTTAAGTATTGTAAACATATATTCCACTGAATCTTTGGTATTTAGGACAAAAAGTGAGGACAGTAGTAAAAAAAAAAAAAAAAACTCAATGCACAAAAGAAATCATATTCTAAAACAAATTCATGTTAAATATGTTTTAAAACATCTGACATTGGCATTGATGAATGAATTAACTGAAACTGCAGGATGGTTTAAAACTGATTTTCATCTATTGAATTGTCACCATTTTTTCCCCTTAACAAAATAACTATATTTTCATCCTAGAGAGCAAGCAGGGTCGGCCCAGATCCGGCCCACATCTGGCCCGCATGGATTTCACACGGGCCAGATGTGGGCGGATCTGGGCCGACACTATGTTGCTGTCTGGGATACCACACGTGTACTGTATTAAATGTAGTAGCCTTTTCCTGTTGCTGACTACTAATGAAGTAGGACCTATATATATAGAGAGAGAGAGAGAGAGAGAGAGAGTATATTGAGTTATATATTGAATGGTCGAATGGGTAAATTATATTAAAAAGGTAAATAAATGCTCCATTTGTGTTAGGAAACAAAGAATATTCATAGTTTATCCACAATAAAAGCAGGTAAAAGTGAGAAGGAAAAAAGTTTTGCTCCATGTCTCAAGAATCAGTGAGTCACCCTGCATCCAATTTGTGGCAATTACAATACAATTTAAACTCTCAACTGGTTGGTCAATTTTTTTATTGATCATGTCTGTCTTTTTCCATCCAAATTCTAATCCTTTAGTACCAAGATTTTGTTTTTTGAGGACATTTTAGTGTGAGATTTTTGCATAAGCACCGTCAAAGTGGAACAGAGCAAAGACATCAGAGAGTCAGCCTGGAGTACCGTTATTTTTAGGCTGGTAATGATCTATCCTCACAAGTTCCCCTCTATGAACTCTCACATATGGAGTCTTATTATCTGAAGTGAGATGAGACATATAACCCTTACAAATGTGTAGCTATTGACTATGTGAAATTAGATTGTCCCTTTTGATGAGGTACACCACCATAGTCGCAGCCAGTATATGAGATGATTGAAGAAATGGAGCTTTGAATGGATGAAATGGACTTTTGTAACTGTCAGTGCTTCAAAAGCAACTCAGATCTGATGTGACTCGTTTCTGGCCTAATATCCGCACAGATTTCTTGAAGTCTTGGTGAAACTGAATGGGTCAGAGCTCATTTACCTTTACAACTGATCTGAAATCGAAACCTAGTCAATTTTCTTTGAAATCGAACTGTTCTTAGTAAGTAATAATTGGTTATTGGTTATAACGCACTTTTTGTTTGCTATGGATTAACTATACCAGGAAAATAATGTTATCTTTAGTAAATAAGTGATATAATAAGCCTAAATTAAATATAAAGGGAGAGTGTTTGTACTGAAAATAATGACGACTAATTTAAACACACAACACACGCTTAGAGTGCAACATTTAGGTTCCCAAAAGTTAAAATCCCATTTATTTTCTCCATACAGGAATTGATTGTGAATGATAACTTACAAACCTTTACAGACTGACCTGAGATACTAGACAGTTAATCAGTCATCACCCTTATTTTTTTAAATATTCATGCTCAACAGCAGAATTCCTGGTGAAAACTACATTAGTCATCGTGATTCTGCAGAGAAATCTCCACCAGTCGTAGTAAGCTGCACCAAAATAACTCTTTAGCACTGTGAATGATGTAAACTATTATGCACTCAAAATACTTAAGTATTTGAGTGCATAATATGCATATTTTGCATGAAATCTTGGTCCATATATGTCCTTGTGGGAGTGCCTGTGTTTCTCTTTCTTCCTTTTTCTCTCTTTCTGCTCGCTCTTCTCTGTCGATCTTTATATTTAAATCAATAGTTGTATATTTCTCCATTATTTTTTATTTGATTATGTCATTTACAATGTGTCATGGGTAGTTCTTTCCGTCATTAAAGCCGTTAAGTACACAGTCTTGTACCCTTGTCGTTTTGTCAAGTTTTCAAATATGTTTTTGCTTCAAATGAGTGTTTGTAATGTTCATAGCTGGTTGGTTTGGTTCATGATTTATAGCTCTTTAACCAAGACTTTTAAAAAATCTTTATGGGAAAAATTAATGGAAAAAATACTTCTGCAACCAAGGCTACTGATAAAGTGGGCAGGCACTGTAGAACTTTATTACACAGCTTTTTGGTATACTTGATTCTTGTTGGTCAATTGTGCCATAAGATTGTTATCGTACCTCTTATGTAAGACCACGGACTCGTTCTCTCGTTTCAAACAAACACAAGTGATGCCAGTATGTTTCTAAGTTATTTATTGTAATGCAGATGACCTTAGAAGAGTTCAATATTAATATTACTCTAATATCTCGAGCGATCGTTTGTACATTGTAATGGTCCTTATTTTCTTAGCGGAAGCTATAAGACAGTGTAGAGCTATGATTATAAAATCAATATCATGCCCATCCATTTATTTAAGTAGCTGTGTAATAAGTGAGTATTTTTACAGTCAGCTCACAATAATTATAATTTTTGCCAAATAAACCTCTTCACTCTGTGGATTGCGGGTCAAACTCGAAATGCAGTGTGCGAAAGGGGTGTAACTGTTTATTGAATTCGCCACTCTGCCTTTAAAATATTAAGGCTGATCCCAGAGCATACCAAGGGATGCTATATTTGAGAAAGTGTCAATACTTCCAATAAGTGTCATGATAAAATCTTGAGATAGTCTGCTTCTACCTTTGTGTGTTCCTCTCTGGAGCAGCTCTCTCTGATTTTTCAGTCTCGAATAAATATTTCATGCAACAATGATTTTTTTTCCACACTAAAAAGAGCGAGAGAGCTGTGTGCGCTGCCTGTGGGTGTTCTTGGGAAGCAAATGAGAAGGGCTTACTTTTAATGATGTCAGGATATGCTCCTTGCTTCTGTCAGAAAGCACAGATAGATGGAGATGGAAATGGAGACTTAACAGGATAGGGTGTTCTGATGGTACTTTCTCGACTTAACCCGCATTGCTCCTTTGGGAGGCTAACATGGATCTTTTAGCCGACACAAAAAAGCCAATGCCCTTATTTTGACCCATCTGTTGTTGTAGGGAAACACAAAGGATTTTTGTTTTCCAAAGCTCATTTTATAAAACACTGCTTTTATTTCCTTTGGGCTCTCCAGGTCTAAACTGGGCATTGATAAAGAGCCGGGCCTGATTCACCTTGAAACCAGCATCTCAGAAACCCGTAAGTCTGAATGGCGTCCCTGGACGTGCTTTGATTACATTTCAAGAATAATAATTCAAACATGGCACAAGGCAACATTTAGAGGGTTCAAAACAAGCTTCACATTAAAATGCAAAACGGACAGTTCTGCACCAGCAAATCCATCTTTCCGTATTTGTCATCGGTAATTAAAATTAGTGAAGAAACATGCACAGATTGACTTCGTCTTTTCTTTGTTGAACCAATATTTCTAATGATTCACAGAGAAAGAAAAGCTACGTGTGTCAGTTCTACTGTATGTGGTCCCTCAAAATATTTATTTTTTTAGATTGTTTGTTGTTAATATACAAGGACAATTAGGGAGGCTGGGTGCAATAACATTTTCGCTGATAACTTACAGGCTACTAAATATTTAGTGCAATTTAAATGTGTTGAGAGTAACAGTGCCATAAATTGACCTATTTTGAGAAACATTGTGTGGTTATGTACTAAGAAAAAAACAGGTACGTTTTACGTTTTGTGACAGTTTTAACTCAGAAACTGCCACCAAATTGAACAAATAATGGCAAATTAATGGCAAGTAATACATTGAATTCAATCTGAAATGTTAAGTAGAAAGAGAACCTCTTAAAGTAATGATATCATTATTTGATTTAATACTTATGATTTAATAATCAGTTATCAATATCAATATTACTGTTATCTCCCATCAGTCTGCTTGTCTGTCTGGAAATTCAATATATCTTCATCTTTTTTCTGCCGTTTGTCCTGTTGTTGTTGCAGAGGCTCTTTATGTCACATGCAAGCTTCAGAACTGCACAGATGCCAATAAGGGCAAACCTTTTCCTGGATACATTGACCCCAACTCCCTGGTGGTCCAAGATGAGTATGTGTTTGTCCAGGTGAGTCATTTATAGCGGGGAAACCTTTGACTAATATGGCTGTAATCATTATTTTTCTTATGATGTTGCACTGATAATTCTTGTATCAATATTTAAGCATTTTCCACAGCTCAGTTATACTTGAATTTATTATACCGAAGTGTAGCCTTGAGTTTTAATTTAAGCGCAAACATGGTATCTTCTTTTATTTTATGTTAGTCAAGTACCTTCATTAAATGATATTCAGTTATGTATGCACTTTTCAAAATCATTTCATCGGAAGGCTATTCTCTTTTAAAAACACACACAACCAACAAGCTTATTTTAAAAAGGCTGGAATTCACTACAAAACTTTTTTTTCCCCCCAGATTTTTTTGCATTGGTTTACAGTCTGTAGAAGTTGCTTATTGCCAAAAAATCAGAGCCAGTTGACAGATTTCATAGAAAATCAAATTTGAGTTGACAGATTTCATAGAAAATTGCAGATTCCTTTTTAGCTTCAGACAACTATTCCAGCTGATTTTAGAACACATATTTGTTTTCATCTGTCACGTATTCTACCTACAAGGCACATGTTTCTTCATGGGTTTGTTGTGTTCAGAATGACATGAAAGTCTGGTAGTGTGTGATCCTCGGTTGTTAAGTGTATGATTGCCATTTCATTTGATTTTTTTTCTTATTTCTAACTATTTACAAAGTCGGCAAGTGTATGATGCCCAGTGTTTTAAAATCTGCTCTGATTTTAACAATTGTGTAGTGCATTCCAGACTTAAGTTTAAACTCTTTCGTAGAGTAGTGATCCAGGTGTGCTGTCTGGGACACATCTGGATGAATGCAATGCTGATGCATTACTTTTTAGGTACTTTTGAATATACGGCCCCTCGTTACACCCATATTAAGCACTTAATCTTAACACCAGGTGTAAACAGGGTCTATGAGGTGCCATAATTAAAGCACAGATAGAAACTAATCCTCCAGATCCAGTCTGTGTCATGCATTTGGCACAGTTTCAACTGCGATTCAATTATGATAGCGTGATTGAATTGCACCGATCATATCGCAATGCATAATGTGAGCCCTAATATATGACCAATATCCTGGTAGAACTCAAAATGTTACTTCTTTCTAAAGCATCTTTGTCCTGTCTCTTTGTGATCCCGCCATTACCCAAGGTGTCAACCGGCGGTCGGCCAATCTACTACGTGTCATCCAGGCGAGATGTGTTTACACCCATGAAGCTTCCCAAATACACCCTTCCAAAGGTAGGGTAGCAGCTCATTCACACTTGCTCGACACGAAGTCAGAATCTGCCATGCTGTGACAGAGTAAACAGACATTGCTATTTCAGACCCAGATCATCGTGTCCCTCGATGTTAGCCTTTGAAGCTTCAAACCTTTACAAAATCCGTTTTTTTCTCGCCGGCATCTGGCAGGCTCTTACTTCTGAGTGAGTGAATTCAGGGACGCAGATGCTACTGCGGTCCCTCGCCTCTCAGGATGCTGTGTTATTATTCAAAGCTTAAAATCTGCTGTGCTCACATGACAATTAAACATGTTTTATTCAATCAAGCTCTCGGCGCTCCTTTAAGCACACACCCAGCAACCCTTGCGCAGTCTGGGGTAGATGAAATTCGCAAACTGCCAGCATGTGGTTTTGTTGCATTTGCCCAACTGACAAGCTCAATTTAAGCCTAATAAGAATATTTGCCGTACGCCGGAGCTGTGAGCAAAACAAGGCAGGTGAGAGTAGGGTCTGATACTGATTATTAATCGGATTCAGCTCAGTGGGGTGAAACCGCCACTGCTCTCCAGCTGTCCCCAGCCATCCCGGTAACAACATTCATATTCAATCTCGCTTGATTAGAGGCAAAAATCACATTAAAGGTTAAAGTCGTCCTCCTCTGATATATGCAAATGAGAAGGATAAAGGTGTTTTGATGCTTGAATATTAAAAGGCACTTAAGTTGTTTGGAGTTCAGCCTACTTTTTCTTTTTGATGATGGAAAAGACTGAATAGAGTTGTTAAATCATTTGAATGGCTCAGTTATGAACCGCACTGGAAAATGCAGTCGGCTCATCAAGAGAATAAAAGGCAATTGAAGTTTAGTGACTTCAGTGGCAGTTTTATTGACAAAATGCACATTGTATCAATATTAAATACAGATATAGACAGCTAGATAATGGGAAATTATTGTACAACAGCAGTGACAATATCATACACATACACTACCATTCAAAAGTTTCTTATACTCACTAAGGCCACATTTATTTGATCAAAAATTCAGGAATATTATGGAAAAAAACTGTAATATTGTGAATTATTATTACAATTTAAAATAACTGTTTTCTATTTGAATGTATCTTATTTCCAGCATCATTACTCCAGTCTTCAGTGTCACATGATCCTTCAGAAATCATTCTAATATGCTTATCTGGAGCTCAGAGACATTTCTTATTATTATCAATACTGAGAACAGTTGTGATGCTATTGTTGTGGAATTCATTTCAGGATGTTTAGATGAATAGAAAGTAAAATGTTATACTTTCCTGTCACTTTTTTTGCATGATTATTAGATCATTTCTAATACAAAACTGAAGTCATGCAGCTATGCTGGGACGCACCAGTCAACCTATTATATCTATTATAAAACGTTCCTTGTCAGTTTTATAGACTTCTTTATTGACATGTTTATACCAACATTTGGATAACGCCAGAGGCAGAATATTCTTTTGTCAAATACATCACAGAGATCTGTCTTATGAAATGTCTTCTTTTTTCCCCAGGATCTGCATGTGATCAGTACAGATGAGAATCGGGTCGTGGCGGCAGTTCAAGAGTGGAACCAGAATGACACTTACAACCTGTACGTGTCAGAGGCCGGAGGCATTTACTACACGTTGGCTTTGGAAAACGTCATGAGCAGTATGGGACCAGAGGGAAATGTCATGATAGATTTATATGAGGTACCTCTCTACAACACAACAGTGTCATTTATTTTCCACACTGTACAGATGTGTGCTGATTCAATATTACTGCTTCATGTTCGCATTTCTCTGGATATTAAAAGCATGATCAAATTGAATTGCACTAATTAACACTAATTGGGTGTATAGTGCTAATTGATTTAATAGCAGTGCTAATTAATTAAGGTATTCATTGCATGACTATCAGTGGATTATCTAAACAAGGAGCGGTTAGGAAACCAGAATACTCTAATCGCTAAAGAGGGAAACCATGGACACAGTGTTAAATATTATAACAGTTTTTGTACCATGCAACATCTGCTTCTTCAGTATTTCAATTACTATTATGTTAGATAGATAGATAGATAGATAGATAGATAGATAGATAGATAGATAGATAGATAGATAGATAGATAGATAGATAGATAGATAGATAGATCAGTTATTAATAATGGTTATTATTATCCATGTAAAAAAAAAAAAACTTTTGTGGAAAATGTTTTTTTTTTTCTCTTTTTTTTTTTTTCTTCTTTTTCCAGGATTCTTTGATGAATAGAAAGTTCAGTGAACAGCTCTATTTGAAACAGAAATCTTTTGTAGCATTATGAATTTACTTTACTGTCCTTTTTTGGTAAATTTTGATTAAAGTATTATTATCATTCATATTTGTATTACATATTTATTGCTTCACTGCTGAATAGTAGTGTATGATTTCTACAAAAAATGTTAAGCAGCATCTGTTTTCAGTGTGATAACAATAAGAAATGTTTTTTGAGTACCAAATCTGCATATTTGAATGATTTATGAAAGATCATGTGATGCTGAAGACTGTAGACAATTAATGACTATTGAAAATTCATTTTTGTCAACACAGGGAAAAAAAAAAAAGAAAAATGTCATAACAGAAAACATTTAGTTTAAATTTAAATAATATTCCACAGTATCACTGTAATTATTATTATTATTTATTTTTATTTTTTTTACAAAGTAAATGCAATGATGATTTGATTGTTTTGCACTGAAACAAATTTTCAAGCATCCCATTTTACTCAGATTTCAAACCACATATAGGTTTATAAAAAATGTATATATTTTTTGTATGTGTGTGTGCGTGTGTGCTGTTAAGACTACAAACAACTGGATTTGAATCTAAAAACTATTTTGCAGCCTATCTGAACAAAACTGTTTCCTTTCACTGATGTACTATTGACCTTTTCAGCATTCAACTTTGATCAATGTCTTTCCAAATACCTATATGTGACAAGATACCTTACAATCTGAGAGCAGGCAGGACTTTGGAGTGCTTTTAGTTCCCAAGTTTTTATAGCATTATATAGCACTACAAATTGGTCTGATAGCTCTGCCTGCATACAAAGACTGAAGCCAGCGATTAGGGTTTGGGTGTTGACGGCTCGTCTCTCGAAGAATACCCCAGATTTCTATTCATACACCTCTGGATGGAACAGCACATGCAGCCGCACATTGCAACAGAGGCCAGCAGGTGTCAAGCTATCTCCTGATCAAATAATTAAACTGTTGATGATAGCAACCCCCATAAAATCACATTTGGCCCTCGGATAGGCTGAAGAGTCCGGTGACTTGATTGAGGTCGCCACCTCCGTGTAACATATGCTAAAATCTCAGCCGTCGGCTAGATTGAAATATTCGTCAATTATTGAATAGTCAGTGCCCTTCGAGGCCCATCACGGGCCCATCCTCCTCTCTAGTGCTTCCTGGTCCTGAAGAGATGTCACTTCTGTTCAGGACAGACATGGATTACCTTCTCATCCCTTACATACTCCGATTCCACTCCAATAGATAGATCTTACCAGGAACTGCTATATGTACGGAGCTTTTTAGAAGATCACTTGGCTGGTTTGTGCCACAGGGACCCAAAGTAATAAATGCATCACATGCTGTTTTTTTTTTTTTTCTTTCTATAGGAGGAAATGGTGTAACTATAGGATTATTGGTGATTTATATTTTCCTCATTATCTTTCTTTGTTTATGTTCCCGTCCCTAGGTGGCAGGGATAAAAGGCATGTTCTTGGCTAATAAGAAGCTAAATAATGAGGTGAAGACATACATAACCTATAACAAAGGCCGTGACTGGAGGCTCCTGCAGGCTCCCTCGGCTGATCTCAGAGGAAACCGAATCCATTGCATGCTGGTGAGTGGACTTGTGGGAGAACAAAAAGAGAGAGGATTGTTCAAAGTTAGCTGTATGAAATTTGACATTCATAAATGAGCTTTATGAGGTCAGTGTACTTTCACAATGGCAACTTGTCATATTTCAGTTTTTGAAGCATTAAACAAAGATGGGTGTTTCTTCAACTACAAGCATTTTACTGTACGTCCCGGGGGTTGATTTTTATTAAAGCGAACAGATTTCAACTTTCTTTTGTTGTTAT
The DNA here is from genome assembly GCF_012432095.1 of Onychostoma macrolepis. Classification (NCBI taxonomy): domain Eukaryota; kingdom Metazoa; phylum Chordata; class Actinopteri; order Cypriniformes; family Cyprinidae; genus Onychostoma; species Onychostoma macrolepis. Next base: position 14,924,382 of record NC_081155.1, read on the forward strand.
GAGATAATCTGTCTTTTTATGTAATTTTTTATGACATTTTCATCATTTATTTTATGCTTCTTTTTAAATTCTGCTTGTTTTATTGCCTCTTTGTAGGCTTTCAATCTAGGAAATTCATGATAAATATGAATCCTTTTAAATTTATCATAAATCATTTCAATATTTTTCATTATAACCAACAAATTTCGCCCCTAATAAAGTTTTTTTCCCCCCCCGAAATGTTTAATTGTCTAACCAAGGAGACAGTGTCAATGAAGAGCACAGTTGAAACATGAGAAAAAAAAAAAAAAGTAATATCAAGATAAATAGCCTATCATTTGTGAACAGCATATTTCATTGAGTGTTATTTCCAGTCAAGCTGTAATTGTGTTAAATGATGTAAAAGGTATGAACCTTTTATTTTATTTAATACATAAAATCTTAGCTATGAAATTAGCCTTAGCAAGAGAAATGAGTGACCTTTAATTCCAAAAATTGTTTACATTTGTTAAAATGATATCATTTACATCATTGAATACTATCAAACACAATATAGAATTTGTTCTTATTGGTGATTAAAGCTATTAAAAATTGTTTTCATTAATTGAAATAAAAATATAAAAGATTAAGCTTTTTGTTACAGAAGCAGAACTTGCACAGAGAGTAAGTGAAAACAGGGGTGGTTTATTGAACAGCAGAGTAATGAATGATATATATATATATATATATATATATTAGTAATGGCAGCCACTTGAGATGAATCGGTGATGGAGGATATAATGCCTTGCCAGGAACTCGTGGAATGGAGGTAGGCTCACACCTCGAGAGGAGACGAGTATATCTGCTGGAGATCATTGGGGAAGACAGGACACTGGAGACAGGAGGACACACCGATGGAGACGAGACTGGAGGTAAGTATAGATTCAGGTTAGTATCAGGTAATTCGTAGGAAAGGCTTGGAATGAGTCCACTTCGCATAAACGAGACCGGACGTCTGGCTGTGGTGAGGTGTGAGCTTATATGGTGCGTGGTGATGAGGTGCTGATTGTGTACAGGTGTGTTCCATTAATACTCAGGTGAGGGTGTGCGTTGTGATTGGCTGGCGTGGGAGCCTGACCGATCTGTGACATTACCCCCTTCTCCACGGCCCACTTCAGAGGGCCGAGGGCCCCGACGGCGTGGTGGTCTACCTCTTCCCCTGGGAGCTGGCCGATCTGGATGTGTAGAGTGGAATTCCTTGAGTAGGGTTGGGTCCAAAATGTCATTCCTAGGGACCCATGATCTCTCCTCCAGGCCATAGCCCTCCCAGTCTACGAGGTATTCTAGTTGACCACCACGACGCCGGGAATCCAGGATCTCCTTTACCTCGTAGATGGCGCCATCCTCCAGAATCAGCGGGAGAGGGGGTTCTTCACTCGGACCAGGCTCTGTGGAGGGAGAGACAGGAGGATGGTAAAATTTTAACAGGGAGACATGGAAAGTGGAATTGATCTTGTATTGTGGAGGGAGTTGTAATTGGAAGGTGACCGGGTTGATCTGTCTCAGGATGGTGAAGGGACCAACATATCTGGGACTTAATTTTTTACAGGGCAGGCACAATCTGATGTCCCTCATTGACAGCCAGACCTTCTGTCCCGGTTAGTAATGTGGAGCTTCGGATCTGCGAAGGTCCGCAGTCATCTTGCGCCTGCGCACTGCCCGCTGCAGATGATGGTGAGCATTGTCCCAGACCCTCTCGCTCTCTCGGAACCAGTAATCCACTGATGGTATTTCTGATGGTTCCCCAGACCAGGGGAACAGGGGAACAGGGGTGGCTGGTAGCCGAGTACGCACTGGAAAGGAGTGAGTCCAGTAGATGGTTGGCGTAGGGAATTCTGGGCGTACTCGGCCCAGCCAATGAACTGGTTCCAAGAGTCCTGGTGGCCATGGCAGAAGGTTCGTAGGAATCCTATCTCCTGGATTTTCCTCTCCGTTTGCCCGTTAGTCTGGGGATGGTATCCAGACGACAGATTCACGGTCACATCCAGGAGTTTGAAGAATCCCTTCCAGACTCGGGAAACAAATTGTGGGCCTCGATCCGACACAATATCTTCTGGAATGCCGAAATATCTGAATTATTATTCAACTTCGTCTTCAGATATTAGGGGAAGGAGTCGACAAGACTTTGAGAATCGGTCCACTATTACCAGTATGCATGTATTGCCGTCTGACTCTGGCAGGTCTGTGATGAAATCCACCCCCAGGTGCGACCATGGCCGATTGGGAATGGGTAACGGGAGGAGTTTGCCTGCTGGTAAGTGGCGAGGACTCTTGGAAATGGCGCAGTTCGTACAGCCCTGGACGAACCTTCTCACATCCCTGGCCACCAGTAGCGGTTCTTCAGCAGCAAGAGGGTGCTGTTGGCCCCCGGGGTGGCCAGTGCCCAGTGATGTGTGTACAGAGTGGATTAGGGGAGTGCGCTGTGCTCGTGAGACATGCTGGAGTCCTGGTGGGCAGCCTGGCAGAGTGGCCGTGGAAGCAGTGGAGGAGGTATTAGGATAGGGGTTACATTGGATGGGACAAACAATGAGTTTATCGGGGATGATGGGTTCTGGTTCTTCATCAGTTTCCTCTGGGGTATGCAGGCGTGATAAAGCATCGGCTTTGGTGTTTTTGGGTCATGAAAGAAGAGTCTTTTGGCTTCACGTAAGTACTGTAAGTTCTTGTGGTCAGTTAGGACGGTGAATGGATGTTGTGAACCCTCTAACCAATGCCTCCACTCCTCAAGGGCTAACTTGATGGCGAGAAGTTCCCTATTGCCGATGTCATAGTTTCTCTCCGCCGGGCTGAGTTTCCGGGAAAAGAAGGCACATGGGTGGAGTTTGGCTGGAGTCCCCTACTGATGGGATAAGACAGCCCCAACTCCCATGGTTGAAGCATCAACCTCCACAATGAATGGTTTCTTGGGATCTGGATGGATGAGGTTTGGAGCGTTGGTAAAGGTGTCCTTCAAGCTCTCGAATGCCTCCGTTGCAGCTGGTGTCCAGGACAGAGACTTGGGCTTGTTGCGTAAGAGGTTGGTGAGGGGGCTGGTGATGATACTATAGTTATGGATAAATCATTGGTAGAAGTTGGAGAAGCCGAGGAATCTTTGTAGTTCTTTTATGGAGGAAGGTACTGGCCAGGATCTTATTGCTTCCACCTTCCCCTCGTCCATGCGGATGCCACCACTATCGATATTGTATCCCAAGAATTGGACTGAGGGTTGATGGAATGAGCACTTCTCGGCTTTGAGGAACAGATGGAATTCACGCAGACGTTGGAGGACCTCCGCAACGTGGTGGCGATGTTCGGCCAAGCTCCAAGAGTAAATGAGGTAAATAGATCTTTCCTTTGGGCACTGGCTCACCTGGTCGCGTAGTCCCATGGCCGGCGAGGAGGTAATTGAGAGGCTCTTTTTGGGCAGAATACGTCTCTGAAGGGGGCATAACAGGAGGGTATGTTGACGGACTGTTTCTCGAGAGGGCTTTCGATGGAGGTGGAATTTACTGCTATGGATTGGATCAGATGAGAGGTGGGTTGAGGAAGGCATGGGAAACAGGCTGGGAAACACCGACTGCCCCACTTCAGGACTTCTCCCGAGCGCCATGTGATCTGAGGGTCATGTTGTGTAAACCAGGGTCGTCCGAGGATTATATCCATTGTAGATCCCTCCAGAACCAGTAGATGGAGCTGTTCATCGTGTAACAGGCCGACACGGAACTGGACGGGACCCGCACTAAGTCTCACGTAACCGCGGCTGATTGGTTTTCCCGTTATCGACTGGACTTGTTAGACAGTTTGGTTGGTAACGGTTGGGAGATTGAGCTGACGGCAGAGGCTCCCTGATATGAAATTGCCAGCAGACCCCGTGTCGAGAAGGGCATGGACTGGAATAGACAGGGTGGAAGCAGTAAGTGTTACAACAGTAGACAGTGGTTTCATTCTTTGTACGATGGGTTGAATGGCACTCACCATTAGTCGAGGAGGTCGAACGGGGCATGATGATATTACGTGACCGCCGTTTCCACAGTAGAGACATAAGCCTTGAGTGATTCGCCTCTGTCGCTCAGTGTAAGATAAGCGGGTATTGTCAGTCTGCATAGGTTCACACACTGGTTCTGGAGGGCGATTTGTTTCCTGGGGGCGCTGTTGAGGAGTGCAACGGGTAAGTTGAGGTTGCTCTTCGAAGCATGATTGCATGCGGGCGGAACAACGGATGGACAGTTGAATTAAGTTCTCTAACCCACAGGAGTCATAATATAGGAGGCGAGCTGCCACCGTAACCTGGGTTCGAGCCCTTGACGGTAGGCGGTTAGAAGTGAACGTTCGTTCCATCCACTGGCTGCCGCGAGTGTTCGGAATTGGAGGGCATATTCATTGATGGGTTTCTTCCCTTGACGGAGATGGTATAGCTGGTCACTAATGGAGGGATCGGCCGTTGAGCGGCCAAAAACTTCGCAGAAGTGGGTGATGAAGACATTGAGTGACTGCGTGACTGTGCCTGCTTGAGAACAGATTGTTTTTGCCCACTGTAGAGCTTTGCCTGTCAGGAGGGAAATGATGAAGGCGATCTTGGATCTCTCGGTGGGATATAGATTCGGTTGCATCTCTAGGGCTAACGTGCATTGTAAGAGGAACCCGTTGCACTCCTCCACCACACCTGAGAAGGGCGCTGGTCTGGCCATGGGACTGGAGATTAAGGGTACAGAAGAAGTGGAGGTGTTAGACGCAGAGGTGATCGGTAGTGCCGGCGGTGGTGAGAGAACAAGAACTCGTCGGAGGCTGTCCACGAGCTCCTGGAAGGGGTCGGGATTACTCATGCTGACTTCGGTGCAGGTCCGGTCTTCTGTTACAGAAGCAGAACTTACACAGAGAGTAAGTGAAAACATGGGTGGTTTATTGAACAGCAGAGTAATGAATGATATACAGGTGCTGGTCATATAATTAGAATATCATCAAAAAGTTGATTTATTTCACTAATTCCATTCAAGAAGTGAAACTTGTATATTATATTCATTCATTACACACAGACTGATATATTTCAAATGTTTATTTCTTTTAATTTGGATGATTAGAGCTTACAGCTCATGAAAGTCAAAAATCAGTATCTCAAACTATTAGAATATTTACATTTAAGTTTGAATAAATGACCATCCCTTCAGTATAAATTCTGGGTATCTCTTGTTCTTTGAAACCACAATAATGGGGAAGACTGCTGACTTGGCAATGATCCAGAAGACGAACATTGACACCCTCCACAAAGAGGGTAAGTCACAGAAGGTCATTACTGAAAGGTGTGGCTGTTTACAAAGTGCTGTATCAAAGCATATTAAATGCAAAGTTGACTGGACGGAAGAATTTGGGTAGGAAAAGGTGCACAAGCAACAGGGATGACCGCAAGCTTGAGAATACAGTCAAGCAAAGCCGATTCAAACACTTGGGAGAGCTTCACAAGGAGAGAACTGAAGCTGGAGTCAGTGCATCAAGAGTCACCACGTTCAGACGTCTTCAAGAAAAGGTTTACCAAGCCACTTCTGAACCAGAGACAACGTCAGAAGCATTTTAACTGGGCTGTGGAGAAAAAGAACTGGACTGTTGCTCAGTGGTCCAAAGTCCTCTTTTCAGATGAAAGTAAATTTTACATTTTAATTGGAAATCAAGGTCCTAGAGTCTGAAGGAAGAGTGGAGAGGCACAGAATCCATGTTTCTTGAAGTCCAGTGTGAAGTTTCCACAGTCAGTGAAGATTTGGGCTGCCATGTCATCTGCTGGTGTTGGTCCACTGTGTTTTCTGATGTCCACAGTCAACGCAGCCATCTTCCAGGAAATTTTAGAGCATTTCATGCTTCCTTCTGTTGACAAGCTTTATGGAGATGCTGATTTCATTTTCCAGCAGGACTTGGCACCTGCCCACACTGCCAAAGGTACCAAAAGCTGGTTCAATGACCATAGTGTTACTGTGCTTGATTGGCCAGCAAACTCGCCTGACCTGAACCCCATAGAGAATCTATGGGGTATTGTGAAGAGGAAGATGAGAGACACCAGACCCAACAATGCAGATGAGCTGAAGGCCACTATCAGAGCAACCTGGGCTCTCATATCACCTGAGCAGTGCCACAGACTGATCGACTCCATGCCACGCCACATTGCTGCAGTAATTCAGGCAAAAGGAGCCCCAACTAAGTATTGAGTGCTGTACATGCTCATACTTTTCATTTTCATACTTTTCAGTTGGCCAAGATTTCTAAAAATCCTTTCTTTGTATTGGTCTTAAGTAATATTCTAATATTTTGAGATACTGATTTTTGACTTTCATGAGCTGTAAGCTCTAATCATCAAAATTAAAAGAAATAAACATTTGAAATATATCAGTCTGTGTGTAATGAATGAATATAATATACAAGTTTCACTTTTTGAATGGAATTAGTGAAATAAATCAACTTTTTGATGATATTCTAATTATATGACCAGCACCTGTATATATATTAGTAATGGCAACCACTTGAGATGAATTGGTGATGGAGGATATAATGCCTTGCCAGGAACTCGTGGAATGGAGGTAGGCTCACACCTCGAGAGGAGACGAGTATATCTGCTGGAGATCTTTGGGGAAGACAGGACACTGGAGCCAGGAGGACACAACGATGGAGACGAGACTGGAGGTAAGTATAGATTCAGGTTAGTATCAGGTAATTTGTAGGACAGGCTTGGAATGAGTCCACTTCGCATAAATGAGACCGGACGTCTGGCTGTGGTGAGGTGTGAGCTTATATGGTGCGTGGTGATGAGGTGCTGATTGTGTACAGGTGTGTTCCATTAATACTCAGGTGAGGGTGTGCATTGTGATTGGCTGGCATGGGAGCCTGACCGATCTGTGACACTTTTTTGGCTTGGAAACTAATTGAAATTAAATTTACAAAATTAAGGTAAAATTACTGAAATAAAACATTGTTAAATACATACAAAAAAAAAAAAAAATATGAAAAATCATAATAGCACATTACAAAATTACTAGTGTTGTCAAACAATTAATCACGATAAATTGCATACAAAATCAAAGTTTTTGTTTACATAATATATGTGTTTGTGCTGTGTATATGTATTATGTATATATAAATACACATACAGTATAGATTTTGAAAATATTTACATGTATTTACATGTCTATATTTATATTCATATATGTGATGAAGCAAGTGCTGCGACTAGCTTCGGGGGGGAAGGGAATGTGATTCCTTGAAAATACAAAAATACAAAAACTTTTGCGCAGGGTGTAATTTATTTACTGTGCCAATAATCCAGAGAGTCCATAGTGAAGAATATATTCAGGTGTGCACAAAATTATGCCAAAGTAGCAAAGAAACAACAAATAGGAAAATAAAGAATAAAACTGTATTTACAATCACACACTGTATCCTCAATATACGTTAGGTAAGCGTTTGCTTAAGGTACTACTGTAACACTGTCACCGACTTGGTTAACAAGCAACTGTGTGTGAGTCTGGCCTCCCTTTTTATAGGCCAGACTTTGCCCCTTCTTTGGCATCACTCACCAACAGGTAAGTATTCAGGTATGTTTACACATTTTATATTCCCCACACTTCAAACATTCATTAATTTATCATTATATAATAATTCTCTACCGGTAATAATTCATATACACATATTCATCATTACTGAAACACATAACCACGTAAATAATTAACACATAATCCCTGTTACAAACAGACGATGGTGTTAGAATGAACTCTTATTATTTTTATATAGAATTATAATTCTGGCTTTCACAAGACTTTCGTCCTAATCGCCACTAAATCACCTTCTTTTATTTGGGTGTTTTCTATGTTGGGCTTTCACAAAACTTTCGTCCTGATCGCCCCTAACACCGTCTTTTTCAGTCACAATATGCCAGCATGTAACAATAAGTGTTAAAATTTTTCTTTCTTCTCGCGAAAGTATATACGTTGCCATGATCAAAACAAAAAATACAGTGTGATCAGTACTGTTTCATCCAATCACTCTTCACGCTAATAGTTTACCTACTGTTGCCAGCCGAAGTGCACAACAATGGAAAGTTAATTCCACTAGCGAAGTGATTACACTATCCCGTCTCTTTACGGAATAACTCTAGGATCCTACAGGGGTAAGCGCTGTATTTCTATCTCAAGAAATATGCAAAAACACTTACCCCATTTATGTTCACGTCTTTCAGGGACCTGAAAGACCTTTCCCAGTTCGTAGGGAGATTCCCCCCTTTCGCGGACGAGCCCCCAATTGTTAGAATAAACTCTTAACAAGACCGAGATCTGAAGTCAGGTTTGTCCGGATGCACAAAGAAGAGAAACCTTTCGGGTACCCGGGAGTCAGTGATTAAAGACAAGACACAAATGTCCTGTTTAACCAAAGCTCAGCTTTTATTAAGCCATCAGGGAGTATATATATACGAAACAAGAAGTTACACCATTGGATATCACAAGGTCACTTCATGTACAGACATCTAAATCATCTAAATATGGAACTATGTCTGTTTGGCAATCAGGTCAAAGTTTAGATCATATCCAAACAGCAAACAGCAAGCTCAGCATACCTGTACATCAGCACATCATTTGTGCAAAAGGGCTAACAGATGGTTTCGCCGGCGCGACGCCCCGTGCCGTCAAAAGCGGGTGACCTCTGTCTGCTCGGTTTGGTCGACACAGCGTTTACCCACCAGAAGACCGACTACTTCCTGACAAACAAACGAACAAACACTTGAACGTAGACACAAGGACAAAAGACAAGATGCGGATAATGTGTGTGTGTGAGGCGAATGGGTATGAGACGGTGGAAACTGTGATGTGGAGAAATGTCCATTGGCGATCGGTTCAGCGTGTGCACTCGCTGAACCGAATGCAGAAACAACAGGTGAGGGAGGGGGAAAGGAGTGTATAGCGTATGTGTGGAAGTGTGTGTTCAGGCCAGTGCCACATTTCCTCCCCGAGTACCGGCCGGAAAACTGGACAGGTAATCGTAACCTTCCAGGTCTGTGCCGGACCTTAAATTTGAAGGGCTGCAGTGACAGTTACCATCTCATGACTCTGGTGTTATGGTCCTTCATCGAATGTAACCAAGTCAAGGCTCTGTGGTCCGTCTCCAGGCTGAACTCTCTTCCGAGGAGGTAATACCATAAGCTTTCCAGGGCCCACTTGATGGCGAGGCACTCCTTCTCCACCACCAAATAACAAGGCTCCCTTGGCAACAGCTTGCGGCTGAGGTAAACAACAGGCTTCTCGTTCCCCTGGATTCCCTGGACCAAGACTGCCCCAAGTCCTGTAGCAGAGGCATCTACTTGGACCAGGAAACTTTGGGTAAAATCAGGACTTTGAAGGACTGGACTGGAGCATATCTTCTCTTTCAGAGCCTTGAATGCTGCCTCATAGTCTTCGTTCCATGGGATAGGGTTTGCCACACCTTTATTCAGCAGGTTAGTCAGGGATGCAGCTATTGAAGCAAAGTTCGGGACGAACCGTCTGTACCAGCCCACCAGTCCCAGGAACAACCTCACTTCCTTCTTGGTCCTCTGTCTGGGACTTTGATAGATGGCCTCCACCTTATTGACTTGAGGACGTAGCTGTCAGTTGCCCAGGTGATAACCCAGGTAATTAGCTTCTTGCCTTGCCCACTCACACTTTCCCACATTTAATGTTAATCCAGCTTTTGTGACCTTTTCCAGAGTCTGTCTTAGATGCTGTAGGGTGCTCTTGCCAGGAGTTGCTGTGGATAACGACATAGTCCAGATATGCTGCAGACCACTCCTCACATCCTTCAGGACTCTGTCCATCAGTTTCTGAAATGTTGCTGGAGCTCCATGCAGCCCAAAAGGAAGGACAGTAAATTGATAGAGCCCTATTGGCTTCTTGAAAGCGGTGTAGGGTCTGGACGTTGGCACTAAGGGTACCTGCCAGGACCCCTTGCAGAGGTCTAGTGTGGTGATGTATTTGGCTCTTCCTATCCTTTCCAACAGATCATCTACCCGCAGCATCGGGTATGCGTCGAACTGGGACTGGGCATTGAGCTTACGAAAGTTGATGCAGACACGTAGGGATCCATCCTTCTTTGGGACTATGACTACCGGAATGCACCACTCACTCATTGACGGCTCAATCTGTTCCAGCTCTCTCATCATCTCAATTTCCTTCCTTAGAGGTTCCACTAGTCGCTCAGGTACCCGTTAAGGTCTCTATCTAGATGGTGTAGTGTCAGTAAGGTGGATGGTGTGGTGAATTAGCTCTGTCCGTCCAGACCTCTGACGAAACAAAGCGGGGAACTGGTCTAGTAGGTGTTGCAACTCTTGGCGCTTGATGTCCTCTAGGTGAGTCAGACTCACCACAGACGCATGCCTTTCTGCAACCTCAGAACCATCTTCCTCCTCCACACCTTCTGTACCATCAATGCTGACTCAAGTTTCCTCTCTGGTGGTTCCTTCCGCTCTTTTAGCAGGTTGATGTGGTAAGTTTGCTTGGACTTCCCCTTGTCTGGATGGTAGATCTCGTAAGTTACGGGTCCCATCTTCCGGACCACAGTATACGGACCTTGCCATTTTGCCAGGAGTTTGTTTGATGAGGTGGGTAGCAAGAGTAGCACTTTCTGTCCCGATAGGAACTGCCGTAGTCTTGTGTGCTGATCATACCATTGCTTCTGTGCTTGTTATTTTGCCTGCAGGTTTTCTCTTGCTTGTTTCCGATACTACTCTAGACGGTCTCTCATTTCCAGCACAATCTGCACAATGCCTTTCTCCTCGGTATTGGCTGCAGAACCTTCCTCTCAGCTCTTTCTCTGCAGCTCCAGAAGACCTTGCACTTGCCACCCGTAGAGGAGCTCAAATGGTGAGAAACCAGTCGAAGCTTGGGGAGCTTCTCTGTAAGCAAAGAGAACGAAAGGTAGCCACTTGTCCCAGTCTCGTCCCGTTTCTGCAACGAATTTCTGCAGCATATTCTTGAGGGTTTGTTTGAACCTTTCCATCAGTCCATCTGTCTGGGGGTGGTGTGGGCTTGTTCTGATGGCAGTGATGCCCAATTGTTGGTTCAGCTGCCCCATGAGCCGCGACGTGAAGTTAGTGCCTTGGTCCGTCAAGATCTCCTCTGGTATTCCTACCCTACAGAAGAGTTCAACGAGGGAATGGATGATCTTAGGCGTAGTGATAGTACGCAGTGGGAACACTTCTGGATACCTTGTTGCATAGTCACTGATTACTAATATGTACCGATGACCTGCACTGCTTTTCTCCAATGGCCCCACAATGTCCATAGCAATCCGCCTGAAAGGTTCAGAAATCACAGGGAGATGTTGCAAGGGCGCTCTGCTCCGCTGGGGCACAGCACTGGTTTTCTGACATGTGGCGCATGTGTTGCAATGTGTCAGTACATCAGTGTATAATGTTGGCCAGTGAAAGCGTGAGCTAATGCGTGTGTATATCTTTTGTTGGCCCAGATGGCCAGCCCAAGGAACTGTGTGTGCTAGATGTAAGACAAGTCGACGACAACAAGTTGGCACAACAAGACAGGTCACATTATTGGCTTGCACATACAACACATCATTCATTAGCACATATCTTTCATTATAGAGGTTAGATGGATTAGCAGACACAGCTTTTCCAAACAATGGTTTCAAAGTCACATCCTTTCTTTGCAGTTCAGCAATATTCCCTGGCACCTGCCAACCACTAACATCAAGGCCTTCTAGAGATGCCTCAGGGGTTGGTGTACTTCTACCAAAACCGCAGCTCTGGGGTACCGCTTCACATCCCCATGCACACATTGAACAGAGACAGCGTTCAGATAGTCAACATTAGTCACACTACACGATTTCAACATTGACATAGAACAAGCAGTGTCCAACAATGCCTGAAGGGAATGTCCATTTACAGTCACATCACATGTAGTGAGACTCTCCCTCACAGAGCCTAGTTCCAAGTCCCCCTCTCTTGGAACATAACAGTACCCTGTCAGCTTAGCTTTACGAGCGGGACATACTGCTGCTTTGTGCCCCGGCTGCTGACGGTAAAAGCATAAGAGTTATTTTCCCCCTGTTGACTTTGGACTTTGTGCATGGTCTGACAGTTCAGCATGACCCCTCTCAGCCCCAAAGTGAGTGCGAACAGTACCTTTAGATGGTTGAGTGCGAGGACCTCCACAATGAGTGTTTAGGTATTACTGAGCCAGCTTAGCCACGGCCAGTCCCGAAGTCGGCTCATGCTCTCGTGCCCAGATGACACCCTTAGTAGCTACTCCAGAATTATGGCCTCGCCAGTCTCCTCCTTGGAGTGCTCTCTTGGTCGAATCCATTGCTGATACAAGTTCTTAAGGCGATGGTAAGTCTCAGTTGGTGATTCTCCAGCTGGAACAGTAGGTGATCAGAAACGCTGATGGTAGGTTTCTGGTGAGATGTTAAATTTCTCCAGCAACGCCTCCTTCAGATCCTCATACACCTCTGCCTGCTCCTCATCCATTGCCAGGTACGCCTCCAACACTTGTCCAGTCAGTAGTGGAACCAGATGATAGCTTCAATCCTCCTCAGGCCACTTCCAGGTCCTGGCCAGACGCTCGAACCGCCGAAGATAGTTTTCGATGTCTTCACCCTGTTAGAAGACTGGCATCTTTGGTTCAGTTCGCTGCATCAGCTCTCTTGGCACAGGAACACTTGGGGAGTCATGTGCTGATCTGCGTTGTGTAGAAACCCTCTGTGCAGCTGTTGTCGGTAGCTCAATTCATGGGCTTTCGCTGTCAGACAACGTTTTGGCAGGTCGAGTCGACTGAAAGGATGGACCCCGGAGCTCTTGCAGATATCTCTCCTCTCTCTGCTGTTGTGTGTCCAGGAACTGACGCATCAGGGAAACCATTCCCTCACCAACTGTAGCGACTGGAGTGATTGGCTCAGTCCGTGGTGATCTAGAGTTTCTTGAGGTATCAGGAAGCCCTGCCGCCACTTCCTCTTCCTCTGTAGTCTCTGCTGAATTCCAAGCCACATCCTCCATCGTCGCCACCTTCATCTGTGACCGCAACCCCGGTCTGGGTTTTCTGCCTTTTGGTGCAGTTTTGCGAATAGCCATCCCACCGCTGCCACCAAATGTGATGAAGCAAGTGCCACGACTCGCTTCAGGGGGAGGGGAAAAGGGAACGTGAGTCAGTGAAAATACAAAAAAAAAAAAGAAAAAAAGATGGCTCACTTGCACAGCACTTTTGTGCAGGGTGTAATTTATTTACAGTGCCAATAATCCAAATAGTCCACAGTGAAGAATACATGTGTGCACAAAATTATACCAAAGTAGCAAAGAAACAAAGTAGGAAAAGTCACACACCGTATCCACAATTTGCGTTAGGTAAGGGTTTGCTTGAGGTACTACTGTAACACTCTCGCCGACTTGATTAACAAACGACTGTGTGAGTCTGGCCTCATGTTTTATAGGCCAGACTCCACCTCTTCTTCGGCATCACACTGGTTTCGCAAACAGACTGCGCCGGCGCGACGCCCTGTGTCGTCAAAAGCGGGCGACCTCTGTCTGCTCGGTTTGGACGACGCAGCGTTTACCCGTCAGAAGACCGACTACTTCCTGACAAACAAACAAACACTTGATCGTAGACACAAGGACAAAAGACAAGACGCGAATAATGTGTGTGTGTGAGGCGAATGGGTATGAGACGGTGGAAACTAGTGATGGGAGAAACAAAGCTTTTTGAAGCATTGAATCAATTGAACCAATTGCTTCGAAAAAAGATTCGATGTTTCGAATCACTTGAAACAGCACATGCTGGCGACACCTGCTGGTGAAAATGTTGTAAAAGCGTCAAGACCAAACTTACAAAACAAATGGAATTTTTTTTTTTTTTTTAGAAATACCATATTTTTTTAATAAATAATAAACACTTAAATACTATTAAATATTAGTGCTTGTGTTATGTGTTTTATTTAAGTATAATCAAAATACACAATAAAATAAATTAATTATTTAATGAATTAACTGATTTATGTAATTATGTAATTAAGTGTTTTCATTAGAGCTGTCTATAAAAACCAGCAGGCAAGAGTAGTGTTATCAGTCAGGAGAAGGAGGTGAATTTAATTATATTGTAAGCTCATTTTTTTTTTATTTTGAAGGTATGATGTGATTTGAGCATTGAAAGTACTGAATGTTTTTACACATTTTTCAACTATATAGCCATCTGTGTTAAAGGGAACTTATCTTTTGTTTAACCCACAAAATCTGGCCCTGAATTCTTTATTTTTTATTATAAAATGTTGTGGAATTTCATGTCACATGATTAGCAGTGCAACCAGAAGTGGTTCAAGGGTTCACTTTGAGATCAACACCCCCTAATGGTGAACCATCTGAGTTTTCGAAACGTTTAGAAACAGTGTGATGTAACGAAGCTTCGTTTGCTAAAATCAACTGACCAGGCCGGTTTGATACGCGCTCTGAATCACTAGGTGAGTTCGACTTAACGCAGCGCTGCGCAGATCGATCAAATTCTGACTTGAAGCAGTGCATGCCGGTTAGAAATTTTGTCCGACTTGAGACGACGCCGACACCACATGACTGTCACGTGTGGCATCAAAGTGCTGCGAGAGCCTTTCGAGAGCAGCCGGCTGACTGAGCCGCCGTAGTTTCTCCAGAGCGACTGCAGGAGCTCTGATGACGACACAGCTGTTTCACGATTGGCCAGATTCAACGCATGACAATGATCACGTGTGTTTCAGGTTTATTGTAACCTTTTCAATTCCAATAATGATCACAAATCTGTGTTTTTTTTTTTTAACAGTAAAAGCTTTTTTACTGTAGTCGCAATGTTATACTGAATCCTGTTTATCAAAAACACTGATAAAAGCATATGTACCCCCACTTTATTAGTATTTAAATAGTATATGACTATGTTGAACTTTATTCTTGAACAGAGGGCACTGTATTAAGTCTGTAGCCATGCTTCAAGTCGAACTGATTCAAAACAAAAGATTCGCAAATGTTTCGAAGCTTTGTGAAGCAGTGTTTCGAACGTGCCCATCACTAGTGGAAACTGTGATGTGGAGAAATGTCCACAGGCGATCGGTTCAGCGCATGCACTCGCTTCGCCGAATGCAGAAACAACAGGTGAGGGAGGGGGAAAGGAGAGTAAATGGAGTGGAAGTGTGTGTTCAGGCCAGTGCCGCTCCCTCAGCAGTGACAAACAGGTGCTTTGTCACAATATAATTTATGTTATATATAAATATATTCAATATATATAATACATAATATATGTGTGTGTGTGTGTGTGTGTGTGTGTGTGTGTGCTTTGCCCACCCACGGAGATCCCTGTGCCCCCCCCTCCGGACCGAGGGGGACGGCCAGACTTTAGTTTAGCATGTATAATAGTCCAACTCATAGTGTAAAATAGTCTAACTGATTGCTTTTAGATGGAAAAGCTGCCCGTAACTCCTGGTCTAGGATCTGTTTTCTTCGTAATAATAGTA
This sequence comes from Onychostoma macrolepis, assembly GCF_012432095.1. NCBI lineage: Eukaryota > Metazoa > Chordata > Actinopteri > Cypriniformes > Cyprinidae > Onychostoma > Onychostoma macrolepis. The sequence continues at coordinate 14,939,859 of NC_081155.1, forward strand.
GCATGACGAAATAGATTTGGCAAACAATCCAGTGTATCGCCCTTCTGCTTTGGAAAGTGTCAAATGATTTTACAATGCATTTTGGCAGAGGTGAGCAAAGTAGCCAATCACAGACATGTTTGTTATTTTCTACAACGCAATGGCCAATCAGAGGTGTTTAGGTTGGAATCCACGCACTCACTGCTTTTTGTCCCGTGCTGGCCGATATCTATCATGCTCGTTACTTCATTTAAAGGGGTCATATGACGTCGCTAAAAAGAACATTATTTTGTTTATTTGGTATAATGCAATGTGTTTATGCGGTTTAAGGTTAAAAAAAACACATTATTTTCCACATACTGTACATTATTGTTGCTCCTCTAAGATTTTTACAAAGCTCATCGTTCTGAGAAGCGAGGTGTGCTCTGATTGGCCAGCTATCCAGTGCGTTGTGATTGGCCGAATACCTCAAGCGTGAGACGGAAATGTTAGGCCCCTTACCGTATTGTGATGTTGTGTCCCGGCGCGACGACACAAAAACAATAAAACCCATTACAAACGAGGCATTTGTTGCATCTAGTGGGGACATAATTATTGATTATAATGAGTTATTACTGTCTTTTTACACATTGTGTTGCATCGCGTCATGTAAACATTACCATGTCTGCATTTGTGATCGGAGAAACGACAAACAACAAGCATTACTCTACACTGCTCAAAACTCGCATTTGAATAGTGAGTGGCAAATTCTTTAAATATGAAAACATACTTACAGACTGTGAGTCAGAAACGCCAGACTGTTGCAAAGTTGGAATTGCCCCACTTCATAGAAACAGTCTTTGAGCATAGCTGGCAGACTATTCCCAGGTTCAGGAAATAGTCCTCTGTAAAATCCGCTGTACACACTCTAATATTTGACATGTGACAAACATGTGGGGGCGTGTTTGAATGAGCCGTTTTAGGTGGGCGTGGTCAAGTGTTAACTTTTATAAAGAATATGTCTTTGGTTTTGAGACTGTAGTCTTTGCAACTTTAGGAATCTTATCAATGCACAAACAGCTTGTAACACACCAAAGAGAAAGGAAAACTTGAAATCGCATCATGTATATCGTCGCTGTAGGACAGAATCCTCGCATCTCCAAAATCATTATTTTTCAGGAAATTAAAAAAAAAAGCATATTTTTTGAGTTATTAAACATTGTATCTTTAAAGTTGGTATTATACCTTATATTGCTATCATATACTGTTGTGTACCAACATTAACACAACATTTCCCCAAAATCATGTTTAAGCGGAGATACAAGATTTATGACTTGGGAGCAGGGAGCTACGAGATTACGCTGTCATTGATAAATGGTACGGACACGGACGTCGCTGCTGCCAGCCGTGTTCATCAAAGTCTGCGGTCGCGTTGAGCCTTTTGACAAGAGACAAGGCTTTAAGAGCTAATCAAAGCTAATGATTGTGGTTACATACATCTTCCTAAACTCTATTTTAAACATTAGAGCTATGAGTGATGTAATACTAAAATAAAATGATAAACTGAGGCTGTCTAATAGGTGGAAATTAATATGCATGCAAACAAAGTCTGCGGTCGCGTTGAGCCTTTTGACAAGAGAAAAGGCTTCAATAGTTAACCAAAGCTAACGACTGTGGTTACATACATCTTCCTAAACTCTATTTTAAAGGTTTAAGAGCTATAAGTGATGCAATACAAAAACCGATGAGCTGACTAGGCTGTCTAATAGGCGGAAATTAGCCTAATCTGCTAGCAAATTTACCTTCGTGGCTCACGGGCTGCCTTCTGCACCGAAGCATTACACCTATCGATTTTTAACAAAACAGGTTTACTCAAATGTATCTAACCTAACTATTTTCACTCGTTACTGTCTAAAAAACAGACAGAGTTATCCAAAGATAGGCTTACTTGGCGCCAAATGACAGCCTTTTTTTCTCCCATAAATAAACCGCGGAGTGAAGAAGAGGTGGAGTTACGAGACTTCTCAGACAGTTGAAGTGTCCAATGGAGTTAAGAGATTTGCTCTCAAGCTATTTTCAACACTTTAGATTGGTTAATAATTTGTAAAAATAACAGACCCACGTGAGAACTGCCCAATAGCATCGATTTGTGAAAAAATATGAAATTGACCAAATTTTGACATAGGAGGTTTCCGCCTGACAGCGACGATATGCAATAGTGAATGTATATGATTTAATAACAAATAATTGTAACATTTTACAGTAAGGTTCCATTAGTTAATGTAGCAAAGTGTATTAAAGTCTTAGTTAATTATTGTAAAGTGTTACCCAAATAATGTATTTTGAGCATTCTTGAAACTAACCGTTAATTCAAAATATGAATAAATACTATAACAATAATGTATAACTAGAACTAAAATAACACTAAAATAACTAAATAGAACTAAAATAACACTGTTTGAGATGCATTGGAAATATTCCTTTGATGTTCATTGTTGGACATGAAATGAAACTAGTAAAGGTGTGTAAACTCTGTTTTGAGAGCGTCTATTTTAGAAAAAACTAAGTCAAACATGTTGTTTGAAGAAACAGCATATGATCATGCTTGATATTTAAAAAAAAAAAAAATTGCACAATAGCTCAATTATAATAATAAAAGTAAAGTCAATAATATGCCAACAGAATGTGCATTCCTGGAGACATGCGTGTTTGGATGAGGTTTACGTAATCAGTGCTGCTTGTCATTTCAAAGGACAAGACGTATATTTCATTCCGTGGAGATATTATATATCCCCAGTGAATGGCCTCCGCAAACCCCCCACCAAAATGCAAACAAAAATAATTACCCTTTGATAAACTCAACTAATTAATGGTCCCACAGTTGGCCTTGCCTTCACCATCCATTACAGAGCTATTTGTTAGAAAATGTCAAAGTTTTAATAAACCCCTAAACAACCCTTACAACATGTGCTTACCATTGGCATTTCCAGACTTATAATGAGAATTGTGTCACTAAAGGTTATTCCAATCAAAATTAATGTTGGGAGGGAAAATCACAAGCCTTTGCTGTTATGGGATTTTTTAAATGGGATTTTATTCGAGCCCAAGCACAATGACAGTTTAGTGGAGGCCACACACTGGGGGTCGAACCAATGTTGTGACCCTACTTGATCGAGATGATTGTTTGTGTTGCTTCTAGCCATACTGTTCTCTGCATCTCCACCTGCACGTGTCTGCAAACCCGTACACATCTGGAAACATAGCCAGCAGAGAGTCGGCCCCTGGAATCATAGTGGCGTCAGGTGAGTTTGGGTAAAAGGACTGATGCTGATAACAATATTTTGCACATACAATTCAATGATCTTATTTGTATTCGTACAGAAAGTGAAAATATGCTCTACTGTTACTGTACTGTTAAAATTGTAGGGGTAGTAAGCAAAAAAAAAGCCTCTTATGCTGGTGCATTTGATCAAAAACACAGTAAAAAAAAAAAAGAAAAAGAAAAAAAAATATATATATATACTGTGAAATATTAATTTAAAAGAATATTAATACATTTTAAAATTTAATTTATTCTGGTGATAAATTTAAATGCAAAGTTAAATGTTTAGCAGCCAATACGCAGTCTTCAGTGTCACATGATTCTTTTGAAATCATTTTAATATGCTGATTTGATTTTTAGTAAATATTTTTAGTATTGTTATTATTGTGAAAACAGTTGTGTTGTTGTTCTACTAAACAGCATTTATTAAAAAGCTTTCGTAAATAAATAAATACATACATTCAGACAAAAATCTTGTTATAAATCTAAATAATAAAATAAAATAAAAATA